>NW_002476554.1:587492-886781 GCF_000189635.1 Tetrahymena thermophila SB210
TAAAAAAGGCTAGCCTATAAAATGGTGTGCCAGACCACACTTTTCCCTTTTATATAATTTGTCTATCAATATTAATCATACTTAATTTATTACCATTAAAAAATTATATAATCATTAATTAAATATAAAATATTAATCAAATATAAAAAATTAATAAATTGTATTTTAACATTTTTAATATTTATGTTTCATGGTTTGCATTCTCTAATTAATCAATAAAGCAGCTAACTAAATAACTTACTAGCTAATTAATTCTTTGTGCTTTCCAAAATATTTGAAATTATAAAATCAAAAAAATTTTCTTGACAAAAATATTTCATACATATTTATTTCCTTTTTAATGATAAATAAAGAAAAAAAATAGAAGCTTTTATAAGGTATTATAAATAATAATAGAAAATACACCCAAATATTTGATTTATAGATATTTTTAATTATTAAGAGGAAGGTATTTATTTAATCTAAGAAATTAAAATATTTATGAAAGCATTTATATTGTTTATCTAATTATATAAAATACATATGCCATTCTATGTTCATTATTTATTTTTTTTTTTTCAGAATATTATCTAAAGCTATATATATTACCTACCTCATTTTTCTAAGATTTTGTGATGCTTTACTTCTACTTTCAAAATTAACTAAGTTGAATCTATTTCAAATTTATAATAAAGTAATTTTTTTATTCTTAAAAGATGGTGATTTTAAATAGTGATTACGTTAAACTGATACTTAAATTTAATAAGCTTATTGATACTTTTAGCCCATCTACAAACTGCACAATTCCTTAATTTACAATTTCATTTTAGCTTTGTTTTATATTTAAGTTTAACATTATATTTAAAATGCTTAATATTTATTAATAGACATCGCGCTTAAAACTAAATTATAAATATATCAGAATTGAATATTTTCCTATTAAAGTGCCAATATTTACAAAACTTTACTAGTTTATTGTGCATTAACTATTTTTAAAAATAAAAAAGTTATTATGAGATTTAGTATAATAGTTTATACGATAGATCAATCTTAAATTTTTATAGATTTTTACATTTATATATTCCTTCAAAAAGACACACCACTAAAGATTTCTCCACTTTTAATTAAATAATTTTTAAAAGAGTCTAATTAACCTTTTTAATTTCTTTTGAAGTGTTCAATAATGGTAACATTTACTTCAGCATGAGTGTTAGATTTGCAAGATTATTACACACTGCTATCTAAAGACCTAATGTAGAATATCCATAATTGGTAATGTCATTATAACTTTTAAACAATAAAAAATTATATTTCATTAGCAGCTAGCAATAAAAATAACATACTCTGATAATTCAATGAATAATGATAAAAGCTGCAACAGGCTTTAATCCCCTAGGCTAAATGGATAATGCCTTATGAATTTATCGAATTACCTCTGTAAAACAATATTTTAGATTTTATCTCAACTGAAAAAAATTACTAAAGATTTAGTTATAAAAAAGTCAGATTTTAGCACTTTCCAATTTCTGTTCCTAAAAAAGTAGCACGAAATAATTTAATTATAATCTTTTAATTAGAAACTAAGAAATAAATATCAGGAATTTGTAAATAAAAAAAATTAATTTTAAAATGATTAAATTATTATTAACTATAAATTTAAGATTAGTTGCTCTAAACTTTAATTATGACCTATTCCATTCGATAATTAAGTAATCCCTTCAGTTTCAATCTATTTTTGCTTTATTAATCAAGTAAATAAGAAAAATAATTAAATTATTTAAAATATTAATTTCAAAATAGTTCATTTAAAAATATGGTTTTTAACAATAAAATATAAATTTTGAATAAAATACTATATATTGAGATTTAATTTAATTAAATTATTGCTTTTTCCTAATGAGTTTCCTAATTCAGTAGCTCCCTATTAGCATATATTATTATCCCTATATGAAATAAAAATAAATTTATTTTGTAAATGTAAAATAAAATATTTCAATATCTAAAATTTGTTGGAATTAATTAAAGTTGTAAAAATTAAAGAATATTATGTTCTTATTTTAAATAAAGTATTCAAAATGTACGAGATGTTAAGGGTTAATGATGAAAGATTATTGCAGTTAAATAAAGCTTCTCCTAATTTAGAGACACCAACATCATTTAATTTATTTTATCTTAAATTAATATTTTAAAATAAAAATAATTTTAATAACTGGCCAAAATTAAATAATATGATTAATGAATTATGTTTACTGAACATTAAGCATTAAAGAAATTAGGTTTTGACATTTTTTAAAAAATAGACATAAATTCGATATCTCATATTCCTCTTTTAATTTTTAACTTTATTTATTTAATTATTATGTTGTGAGATTAAAAGTTTTTAAAAAGAATTTTAAGCTACTCTAACTGAAATGAAAAATTAAAAATGTTTTCTAAATTACTTTCTAGAATATTAAATAGATTTTAAATATAACTTTAATTGTGTATAACTAAAATTTAAGTTTATACTTTTTTGAGGCTATTATAAATAATATTTTATTACATTATTTTTTTATCTCAAAGGTGTTTCAATAGAAAGATAAAAAATTATTGATTATTGATTTATGATTTCAAAAAATTTTGATTGAAATAAATTAAAAGAATTTAAATGCTATTAATTTTGTACTTCAATATCTTTTCTGATTCTTTCTTATTATTTTTTATCAGAATTATGTTCAAAAATTTTTAATACTTGAATCAAAGTTATATTTGATATTTAAGAAGCGATTTCATGCAAACTTTAAAATTTAATTTAATTTAAATAATTTAATAAAACTAGATTTACTTAAAATGTAATTAATTTAATTAGTAAATAAATTATATTTTTATTATGTATAAAATATGAAGTAAAAAAAATTTAATAAAGAAAAAATTTTATTAAAAAATTTAATATAATTGTAATTTTATTTATTTTTTTAATACCAAACTCTGATTGAATTAATAAGGAATCATGCTAGTTAATTAATATACATTTAAATTTATTTATAATTATAATTCAAAAAACATATAATAAATATTTATTTTAATATCAAGATAGACCTTATTTATACATTGAAGTTAATATTTTTTCATCTAGTTAATCAATTGATTCACTCTCTTAACATCTCTTTAAGAACTTATTAACATATTTATATTAGAGTTCATCTGATAAGGATATTGCAAACTATTTTTCATAATGACTAATGTCTTTTTGAGTTTCTTTTTTTAAATAGTTGATAAAATAAATGTAAAATAAATTTAAAGAATCTAACCAAAATCTAAAAGTTGAGAATCGAGAAAACTTGATGAACATCCAATCAATCTGATAGCTGCTAACTAATCAGTTGTAAATAATATCATGATCGCTTTTTTTAAGAATATAATGTCTTAGTATAACTCCAAAATATCTAAGTCTTTATCAATCTGACTCTTAATAATCTTAAATGATTATTTATTGAGTCCTTATGATTTTAAAAAGTTTTCTTTGTTACAAAGCCTTTTTGCATAAATTAAAATTAAGAAAAATTATATATATATATATATAAGTAAGATTTAAAATTTACTTTGCTCCAAAGACTATTGTTTTTATTTTATCAGATATTTTTTTATCTTTTAATGCAACAAATTTCATAGAATAATGTTTATTGGTGTCATTTTTTTACTCTAAATTTTTACATTTAAATCTGTTTGGAGAATAATCACCAGTAAAATTACTCTTTTTAATTATGGGTACATTTGAAAGCATAGTCATAAACGTGATATTTTACAATTTACTTTTTTCAGTAAAATATCTATTTGTAGATTATATTTAGTCTTAATATTAATGCACATTTTCATTTTAAATTTTAGCATTTTCATAACTCTAAATATTAAATTACTCTGTTTATGACTTTTTATCTGAAAAATTGTATCTTTAGGACAAATCAATTTCAGGAAAATCCTGCTTTTTTTATGTAAAAGTAGTATCTACTTATTTTATTTCATCTTAGTTTAATTCTTATAATTTTAGGATGTTGCTCATTTCAGATTAATTATTTACCTATACTTCTTATTTGAACTTATAATTGTTCGTTGGGATACTAATAAATTAATTATCATCTTTCTCTTATCTCTCAAGATTTTCTTCAATTTACATTTATGACAAATGTTTCTAATAGATTTTATTTCTATTATCTAAATCTTTTATTTCAAGAAAATTATTATTTCTTAAAATCTCAAAGTACTTCTCCTAAAATACATTTTTCAGTAGAATCATTAAGAAATCGTTTCTTAAAGAACTCTACGAAAACTGCTTTCCTATTATACCTAAGAGCATCAAAGCTGCTATAGTGCTATTAACCTGCGCAAGGACTTAAGGTAGAGTAGAATACTAAACTTGAATTTGCTGCACAATTTCATCCATTTCAACACTAATTTAAATGAACGGGCCTTCTCCAACTTGAGTCAGTGCATATTATCTGTCTAAAACTTAATTTTATAATTCATACTAAATTGGAGAAGTAAATCTTGTTTAAGATTAAACAAAAAAGCCTTCTTTAATTGAAGTGATTTACTTCTATGTCCTAAAAGTACTTAGAATATACTAAGTGGCTAAAGTATAAACAAAAGAGTTTCTATAATTAATTTATATTTGTTGAGAAGTGACGTTATATTAAGAAGTGTAAAATTTCATTCGTTAACCTGCATTTACACCATTTACAATACTATCGATCTCTGGTTATGTTGCACAATTATCAGGAATAGTTGTCTTTAATTAATCTAAATCTAAACATCCATATGAGAAAACTTATATCTGAGATTGAATATTATCAATTGTACTGAGCGTTAAAGTGTAGTTAGCTATTTTAGAGTAGTCTAAGCAGTAATATCCGATTAGATTTTCATCAGTGCATTAAATTATATCTAATGGAATATTTTGATAAAAGTCATTATCGTAGTAAAAAAATAGAGCAATGAAAACTAAATAGGTCTTATTTTATTGTGCCTCTAATTGCTAAATACTCTTATTGACATCATACTCAAACCTGAACCCAACTAAGTTGTTATTTAATTCAATATCTATTTTTTGTTGAGTTATGAAGCTCTGCTCCCTGTAATTAGGTTCAATTCCATTTGTGAAATACTAATAAAGGATGTAAATAAAATAAGCAGAAGCTAGTCCAATAATGAGTATTGATAGCAGCATTCCGAAAACTGTACCTTTTCTGATCTATTACCCACCTACATTCATGTAGAATTTAGAAGAAAATAAGTCGTATTTAAGAAAACTCATTTTTATTTTATCTATTTATTGCTTACTTTAAAAACTTCTACTTTTGGAAAGTTAATTTTAAAATTTCCTTATATTACTTCATTCACTAAATAATAAATTTTAAAATACTGAAAGAAATAATAAATGAAGAATAGGAAAATCTGTATGCTAGAAAAAAAGTATGGAGAAATATTAAATTTTTTTACTCGGATTGCTAAGTTATTTAAAAGTTAAAATGGTTTGAATTAAAAGTCGAAATCACTTTCCAAATAAAAGCATATTTAAAATGGATTTTTTAACTATTCCAACATAAATTACTTACTTTTAATCATTTCAATAAACTATGATTTTTCTTGTTGTTTTTTTATATAATTTATAATGCATTTATCTTTATGTATTAAAATTGAGATCATCTCATTAATTTATTCTCGAGCAGAAATTTTTCAATTTACAAAGTGATTTAAAGTTATTTCAAGATAAAATTTCTTATTTATATTGAATTAAAATAAATGAGCTAATTAATAATCTAGACTTTCTTTTAATTATCTAAATAAAAATTATATTTTGGAAGAAAATAATAAATAAAGTCTGGCTTATTAAGGATTTTGTTAAGAATAAAAAATTAGTAAAACAGTTAAATTATTTGAATGAAATTAAATATCTTTCTTTTTGCAGTTAATAAATACATTTATTAAAGCTTTTGAATAAAAGGTTAGAAATTGTATTTCACGCATCTATTGTAAATAAAAATTAAAGCATTAAATTTAGAAGACATTAATCAATTCAGTAAAAAAAATTGTATTAATACATATTAAATTTGTCTATCAATATTAATCATAATAGATTACTCCATTAAAAATTTTTTTAATTATTAATTAAATATAAAAAATTAATAAATTGTATTTTAATCATTTTTAATATTTATTTATGTTTCTTGGCTTGATTTCTCTAATTAATCAATAAACCAGCTAAATAAGTACTTACTTAATAGCTAGCTAAATAATTCTTTGTGCTTTCCAAAATATTTAAAATTATAAAATCAAAAATAAATAAAATTTTCTTAACAAAAATATTTCATACATATTTATTTCCTTTTTAATGATAAATAAAGAAAAAAAAAATAGCAACTTTAATAATATATTATAAATAATAATAAAAAATACACGCAAATAATAGATTTATAGATCGTTTTAATTATTAAGAGGAAGGTATTTATTTAATCTAAGAAATTAAAATATTTATGAAAGCTTTTATATTGTTTATCTAATTATATAAAAATATTTATGCCATTCTAAGTTCATTATTGAATTTCTTTTCAGAATATTATCTAAAGTTGTATTAGCTACCTCATTTTTTTGAGATTTTGTGATGCTTTACTTCTACTTTCAAAATTTACTAAGTTGAATCTGTTTCAAATTTATAATAAAGTATTTTTTTATTTTTAAAGATGATTATATTAAATAGTGATTACGTTAAACTGATATATAAATTTAATAAGCTTTTTGATACTTTTAACCCATCTACAAACTGCACAATTCCTTAATTTACAATTTTATTTTAGCTTTGTTTTATATTTAAGTTTAATATTGTATTTAATATGCTTAATATTTACTAATAGACACCGCGCTTAAAACTAAATTATAAATATGTCAGATTTGAATATTTTCCTATTAAAGCGCCAATATTTACAAAACTTTACTAGTTTATTGTGCATTAACTATTTTTAAAAATAATTAAAGTCAATATGAGCATATATAGTATAATATTTTATACGATAGATCAATCCTAAATGTTTGTAGATTTTTGCATTTCTATAGTCCTTGAAAAAGACACGGTTCACCTACACCACTAAAGATTTGTCCACTTTTAATTAAATAATTTTAAAAAGTGTCAAATTAACCTTTTTAATTTCTTTTGAAGTTTTCAATAATGGTAACATTTACTTCAACATGAGCGTTAGATTTACAAGATTATTACACTCTGCTATCTAAAGACCTAATGCAGAATATCCATAATTGGTAATGTCATTATAGCTTTTAAACAATAAAAAATTATATTTCATTAGCTGCTAGCAATAAAAATTATATACTCTGATAAGTCAAGGAATAATGACAAAAGCTTGCAACAGGCTTTAATCCCCTAGGCTAAATGGATAATGCCTTATGAATTTATCGAATTACCTCTGTTAAACAATATTTTATATTTTATCTCAACTGAAAAAAATTACTAAAGATTTAGTTATAAAAAAGTCAGATTTTAGCACTTTCCAATTTCTGTTCCTAAAAAAGTAGCACCTTCTGAAGATATTTTGTTCCATCTTTTTTTAAACGTGTTAACATTTCATAAATTTTATTATTGTACCTGTATAAATCAATTGATAGATATTAAAGTTTGGAAATATTTTTTATTCCACTTGCTAAACCATATGCTCCTTAAGCTTATATACTATTCTCTCTTATAATATAAAAAATATTTTTATTATAGAAATAATTTAATTATAGATCTTTAAATTAGAAACAAACAAATAAAAATCAGGAATTTGTAATTAATTTTAAAATGATTAAATTATTATTAACTATAAATTTAAGATTAGTTGCTCTAAACTTTAATTCTGACCTATTCCATTGGCTAATCCAGTAATCTCTTCATCTTTTAATCTATTTTTGCTTTTTAAATCAAGTAAATAAGAAAAATCATATATTGTTTAAAATAATATTTTCAAAATAGTTCATTTAAAAATATAATTTTTAAACTATAAAAAAAAAATTTTTGAATATAATACGATATATTGAGATTTAAATTAATTAAATTATTGCATTTTCCTAATGAGTTTCCTAATTCGGTAGCTCCCTATAAGCAAATATTATTATCCCTATATGTAATAAAAATAAATTTATTTTGTAAATGTAAAATAAAAAATTTAAATATCTAAATTTAGTTAATTTATAAAATTAAAGGATATTATGTTCTTATTTTAATAAAGTATTCAAAATATACGAGATGTTAAGGGTTAATGATGAAAGATTTTTGCAGTCAAATAAAGCTTCTCCTAATTTAGATGCACCAACATCATTTAATTTATTTTATCTTAAATTAATATTTTAAAACAAAATAATTTTTATAACTGGCCAAAATTAAATAATATGATTAATGAATTATGTTTACTGAACATTAAGCATTAAAGAAATTAGGTTCTGACATTTTTTAAAAAACAGACATAAATTCGATATCTCATATTCCTCTTTTAATTTTGAACTTTATTTATTTAATTATTACCATGTGAGATTAAAAGTTTTTAAAAAGAACTTTAAACTACTCTAACTGAAATGAAAGATTAAAACTGTCTTCTAAACTACTTTCTAGAATCTTATATAGATTTTAAATATAACTTTAATTATATACAACTGAAATTTAAGTTTATACTTTTTCAAGGCTATTATAAATAATATTTTATTACATCATTTTTTTATCTCAAAGTATTTCAATACAAAGATATAAAACTATTGATTTGTGATTTCAAAAAATTTAGATTTTGATTGAAATAAATTATTAGGCTTTAAATGCTATTAATTTTGTACTAAATATCTTTTCTGATTTATTCTTATTATTTTTGATCAGAATTATGTTCAAAAAATTTTCAATACTTGAATCAAAGTTATATTTGATGTTAAAGAAGCGGTTTTATACAAACTTTAAAATTTAATTTTAAATAATTTAATAAAACTAGATTTATCTAAAATGTAATTTAGTTAGTAAATAAATTATATTTTTATTTTGTATAAAATATTAATTAAAAAAAATTTTAAAAATTTAAAAATTTAAAAAAATTAATTACATATATAAAAGTCAATTAATAATAGCAGCTATTAATTTTTTTAAAGTATTATTTTTATTTATTTTATTAATTAATTTAAAAAAAATAAGTTTTAATTCTATTATTAATCTAAAATTTAATGAATTACAAAACAATCAAATAAATTTTATTTAGTTTTTTAACTTTTTTATCCAAACAATTCATTAATTTAATTAGCTTTAGCCCTTTGGGTTAGAATTCTCAAATTTATGAATTTCACTTTATTTTAGCTCAGCTTCATTTCCCGCTATATCTGAATACATACTCTTCTCAGTATCTAATCGGGGACTTAATATGTGGTTATCTTTTGCTATGGTAAGCATCTGCTAGTTTTCGCTTTTTGGACTGAAGATGTATTGATGCTCTTCTTTTGTATTTGGAGCTGGTTAATTTTTTAATTTAGAATTGGATATATCTTAAATTTTTTCATTTTTATCATCATCAGAGTTCGAATTGGATACAGAAATAGACTAGATCTATATTTTATCTTTCACATTTTTAAGTACTGAAGTTGGATCCAAAGATTAAGAAACTTCAATATTTTATGGTATTAGTTAAATATTTTAAATTAAAGAATCTCTTTAATTCTGGCTAAATCCAAATAATGAAAGTAGCTTTTAATCCAAAAGCTGTATTATTTTAATATCCAGAGCACTTAAATTTTCTTTATTTGCTATATTCTGATATGCTTAATAAGCTTACTGAGCCTTTTAAAGTTCTGTCCTGTTATCTTAATAATGATCATCTATTTCAAATTGAATGTCTTCTGCCTTTTTACAAAATCCATAGTTTGACCTAATTGTAGGCTTGGGGATGTATTCAAATAATTTAAGCTAATCAGGATTGAGGAGTATGTTCTTTAGCTTATCAACTTCCATCAGTTTTTTAATAACATAGAGAACATCTAAATGATAATAAAGCTAATCTATGCTATAATCAATAACCTTCTTTTTTTGTTAAATCTTTTAGCCAAATGGCCACAGAAAGAACTTCAAATACTCTAATGTATTTAGAGTCATGCTACTTGTCGCTTTTTACATCAATCTTTTAAAAACGCTTTCCTTTAACTTTTGCTCTTTTTCTTCTAATTTTTATTACTGCTATTTCAATTTATAATGGTCTGAAGACAAGTGAAAATTGTACTCTTCTTAATGACCATTGCTTTTTACTGTTGAATTTTTGTTTTATATTAAGTAGGATAAAAATTATTTTTCATTTTCATCTTACTGTTGTGGATTTACTGAAATTTATTGCTTGCTTGATAGCATGTCTTCTAAACCTTTTTTTTCTTCACAAGCATGCAACTAAATTTCAGGTTTAATATTATTTCTAAACGAGCTTCTCTTTGTACCTAAATTTTGGTTTGTATTGCATTAGATTGTTTAATTGATAAAAGATTATTAATGACTTTAATTTATATTTCCATTAAATGAAATCGATTGGTTATTATTATTGCTATAAGATTGATTAGGGTCGATTGAAATTGGCTTTATCAAATTACCTTTATTATCAGATTAATTTATACAAGGCTGATCTTACTTAAAAAGCTATTTGATTTAATGTTTTTGATTTTGATTTTACTAATTGTTTTCAAATTTTTTTTTAAGTTAACTTTATTACATATTATCAAAAGAAACATCTTAACTAATTGGCGGGCTAATATTTTATTAAACACAAGCAGCCATTTCATTTTAACCATTTAGTTTATACATTTTGAATACTTTCTCTTCTTCAAAGTTAACATTTTCATAGTTGAATGCTTCATTTATAATTTCTTTGTTTAGGTCAAGCTGAGATAACCTTGAGCATATTATAAAACCTATAGCGAGTAAAGACTAAGTAAACCCTCCTATTTGGGAAATTATATCATTTAAATTTTAATACTTCCTAGTGTAAAGATTCTCTTTTTATTTTTCAAAGCGAAAGACTAATTAGAAAAAGAAATCTTAGAAAGAGCTTGGGTAAACCTATTTTAATAAATAAATAAATTCTTAGTTAATTTCATCTTCAAACAAGAAAAAAAAAATTGAGGTAAAAAATAAATAGCTATTTAATTCGGTAAAATTTAATATTTAAATAAAA
Organism: Tetrahymena thermophila SB210; assembly: GCF_000189635.1. NCBI lineage: Eukaryota > Ciliophora > Oligohymenophorea > Hymenostomatida > Tetrahymenidae > Tetrahymena > Tetrahymena thermophila. The sequence continues at coordinate 598,676 of NW_002476554.1, forward strand.
ACTAATAAATAATCTTTTATGGTAAAATTTCATTTTCTTACATTTTATTCGGCGTAACTGAATGATGGAAAATTAACAGTCTCTATATCTGAGGTTATCCACCCATAATCACTTTAAACGTAGTTGTTTCTCATGTAGAAATCGACTTCTTTGGGCATTTATAAGCTTGTTGAGAAAAAAGTATCTCTAGAATAATGTTTAAATGGATTTGTTTTTTGAGTAGGATCAACAATTATATCTGAAAATTACATTGAGAAAAAAGAATAACCTAATTTATTCTATATATAATCGTCGGGTTTGCAATTTTATGAGCACTTTTAAATATTAATGTTAATAAATTAGAAAGTCTCAGCATTGAAATCTCCTTCTATTTATAAATCGAAATTTAGAGGAAAACAATACATATTAGTATAGTCTATTTATTGATAGTAATGTAGATTATCTTAATCTGGAAAATTAGCTAAAGAGCATCTTGTAATTGGTACTTAAGTTGTTATATAATTATCAGTAGGCTTACCAGTAGTAGGATCCACCATAGTAGTTTTATGCACATTTGTAACGGTGATGTTATAAACTTGTTCATCGATGAATTAATTAAAATTAGAATCTTGCATGCCAAATGCCATTTAGAAAGTGTTTTAATTTATTGTAAATAACTTTGGGCTATCAACTTATCTCTCTTAGTAAATGACAACAGGATTAGTTCTCTACACAACAGAGGATATAATTAAAATAAGACGCAACGCTACTATGGATACTATAGCTATAGTGAAAATTGATCCAAAACGAGTATAGTGAGCTGGCTCTCTGTTAAATCTAAAAAGAATTTAGCTGCCAAAAAGATCTAACTATTTCATGATTTTAGTTTGTATTATACTTAAATTTAACTAACTAACTAACTAATATTTTTGTTGGAATTTGATTTTCTTTTGTTTTTTAATTATTACTCAATTTAATTTTCTCTATTATTTACACCAATAAATAAATAAATTTTCATTTAATGGACTTTTTAATTTAATTACTCAATATTGAAAATCAAACATTCTAAACCAACTTGTAAGTGGATGTAAATGAAATTTATAAATTTATAAATACCTTTTCCATTTTTATTTGATTTCAGTTAAATAAATTTATTTAAAAATAAGCAGTTTTTTAACTTATGTATATTGAAAACACATGTAATTACATTTATAATAAAAGAAATAGATATTTTTAAAGTATGATTAAATTGTTTCAAACATAAAATTTTTACTTACAGACAATTAGGTATAAATAATTGTAAAAAAAGTATATTCCGAACAGAATAATAAAATTTCTAATAAGAATTTAATTAAAAATCTTCTATTAATTTTTTTAATTCAGTATCTGATATATTCATTAAATAATTTACAAAATTTACCTTTGCAATAAAAGCCTTTAAAATAGTATTTATTGGATTTTATTTGAATACTTTTGTGAAAATTAATCAATTTTGGTAAAAACAATTAAATTTTTTAATTAAATAGTGTCAATAAAGCTAATATATTGGTAATTATCAAAAGAATATTTTATCAAAGTAATACTTAATTCATCTTATTACATTTTTAAAATAAATAGCAGCACCCGAATATTCCTTAATTAATACTAATCAAGAAGTTCTTTCTTACTAAATTTTCTTTAAATCTATAGAAATTCAGATTTATTTTCTAATTTTAGTAAAATAAAAATTTAATTTTAATTTGAAATAGTAATAAATAAGTACATGCTTGAATCTATTTTAAAAAAATAATTTATTTCGATTGAAATTTAGAATTTTTTAAAAAGCGAGCATTAAAATAAATATAAAGATGAAAGATATTGACAAAAATTTTTTCTATTTTGATTAATTCCTGTCCGTATAGTTAGGGCAATCATAAAAATTATAATATTGATAAGGAATAATGAGTAAACTAAATCTAATGATGCAATACTAAGATTTACAAAAAAAATTCTTATTAAAGAAATAATTATCATTTTTATTATTACAATTTATTAGCTGTAAGCTAAAAGCTGAGATCTATTTACTCCTTTATCAAAAATTTTTTAATAATCAATAAAATTTCTAATGTATTTACAATTGATGTTTAAAAGAAATATTATTTCTGCGTAAATCTATAGAAGAATCATCTATTATTCATAAAAGTCTTTTTATTAAATTTATTTTTCTTCTTTTTATTTGGTTGTCTTGCTTACAATGAAGCCATTAACTTAATCGTTTTGAAATTCCTCACCTTCGCTTGCATTTTCTTAACCTTCAGATTCGATTACTTCTCTTTAGCTGGCAGTAGCATTTTTTTCAGAGATGCTAATATGAAATACCTTCAAATCTGGACTGCTATTGTTATTTGTTTCAATCATACTAATCTGATCGGAAAGCTTTATTGCATAATTTTACTATGTTATTGTATTATTTTCTTAGATTATCGATTGGTTTTATATTTCTTATATTGAAATTAACTTTTTCCTTTTGTGTGTATTATCTTGTTAAATTTATAACTTTACTTTTGATGAAGTAATTAATTTATTGGGGAGGATTAATTTTATTGAGAAGAAGTTAGTTAGTATTTGTTGGATCTAATTATTTTTTAGTTAAGTGTGATTATATTGTGATTTAAAAAATTTATTATTTTTTTATTATTAATTAAAAAAGCTGTTTGCATTTTGATAGGATACCACTTTGAAGTTGAAGTAATAAATTATCTGATTTCCTAGCTGATTATAAGCTTTAAGAATATTAATGTTTTTGTAAAAGAAATTGTTGATTGTTAGTTAAGGTTTTATTAATTTATATTCAAACTACTTCTCTTTGAAGGTAATCCAAATAATTCTAATAACTTAAGATCAATCAATTAGTTAATACATTATCATACTATAGAATAAATTTTAATGTTCTTTATTTGCTATATTTTGATAAGCATTCAAAGCCTATTGTGCCTTTTAAAACTCAGTACTTTTATCTTAATATTAGGTATCAATATTAATCTGCAGATCTTTTTCATTCTCTGTAAAGCCATAATTAGATGTTATTGTTGGCTTATGAATTATTTGAAAAGATTAAGTTAATCTTTATCCAATAATACCTATTTTAGTTTATCTACTTCTAAAAGCTATTTGGTTGCATTAATTGCATCTAGATAATATTAAAGTGTATCAATATTAAAATCGAAAACTTTTTTTTTCTTTTAATTTCCTAAATTGCCAAATAAGTAATTTAACACCTAAGCTCATATGGCTAGCCAATTTTAGCATTAGTTTTTTGAAAATAGACTCTTTTACTTTTTACTCTTTTTCTTCAATTTTTTATTATTATTTGTTTACTTTTTGATGATCCCTAGAAATGAAAGCTACAAATCCTGCTATTTCTGTTTTTTTTTATTCTTTGTATTAATTTTATTAGATCTAACCTCGATAAATCGAACCTTTTTTGAATTTGCGCTTTGCGAGTTAACGAGGTTTTACGGTATTAAAAAAATATTTATTGATGCTTTAAAGAAAAATAATTTTTAAAGCCAATCAATTTTTGTTTTTTTAAAAATTTAGAAATTTAAAAAAATTAGTTATATATATAAAAGTCAATTAATAATAGCAACTATTACTTTTTTAAAGTATTATTTTTATTTATTTTATTAATTTTAAAAAAATAAGTTTTTAATTCTATTATTAAACTAAAATTTAATTAATTATAAAACAATGAAATAAATTTTGTTTAGTTTTTTTAACTTTATTATCCAAACAAATCATTAATTTAATTAGCTTTAGCCCTTTGGGTTAGAATTCTCAAATTTATGAATTTGAATTTATTTTAGCTCAGCTTCATTTCCTGCTATATCTGAATACATACTGTTCTCAGTATCTAATCGGGGACTTAGTATAAGGTTATCTTTTGCTATGGTAAGCATCTGCTAGTTTTCGCTTTTTGGACTGAAAATATATTGATGCTCTTCTTTTGTGTTTGGAGCTGGTTAATTTTTTAATTTAGTATGGGATATATCTTAATTTTTTTCATTTTTATCTTCTTCAGAGTTCGAATTGGATACAGAAAAAGATTAGATCTATATTTTATCTTTCACATTTTTAAGTGCTGAAGCTGGGTCCAAAGATTAAGAAACTTCAATATTTTATGGTAATAGTTAACTATTTTAAATTAAATAATCTCTTTAATTCTGGCTAGATCCAAATAATGAAAGTAGCTTTTAATCCAAAAGCTGTATTATTTTAATATCCAGAGCACTTAAATTTTCTTTATTTGCTATATTCTGATATGCTTAATAAGCTTACTGAGCCTTTTAAAGTTCTGTCCTGCTATCTTAATAATGATCATCTATTTCAAATTGTATGTCCTCTGCCTTTTTACAAAATCCATAGTTTGACCTAATTGTAGGCTTGGGGATGTATTCAAATAATTTAAGTTAATCATGATTGAGGAGTATGTTCTTTAGCTTATCAACTTCCATCAGTTTTTTAATAACATAGAGAACATCTAAATGATAATAAAGCTAATCTATACTATAATCAATAACCTTCTTTTTTTGTTAAATCTTTTAACCAAATGGCCACAGAAAGAACTTCAAATACTCTAATGTATTTAGAGTCATGCTGCTTGTAGCTTTTTACATTAATCTTTTAAAAACGCTTTCTTTTAACTTTTACTCTTTTTCTTCTAATTTTAATTACTGCTATTTCAATTTATAATGGTCTGAAGACAAATGAAAATTGTACTATTCTTAATGACTATTGCTTTTTACTGTTTAATTTTTGTATTGTATTAAGTAGGATAAAAATTATTTTTCATTTTCATCTTACTGTTGTGGATTTACTGAAATTTATTGCTTGTTTGATAGCATGCCTTCTAAACCTTTTTTTTCTTCACACGCATGCAACTAAATTTCAGGTTTAATATTATTTCTATACGAGCTACTCTTTGTACCTAAATTTTAGTTTGTATTGCATTAGATTGCTTAATTGAGAGAAGATTACTAATGACTTTAATTTTTATTTCCATTAAATGAAATCGATTGGTTATTATTATTATTATTATTATTATTGCTATAAGATTGGTTAGGGTCGATTGAAATTGGCTTTATCAAATTACCTTTATTATCAGATTAATTTATACAAGGCTGATCTTACTTAAAAAGCTAATTGATTTAATGTTTTTGATTTTGTGAATTGTTTTCAATTTTTTTTTTAAGTTAACTTTATTACATATTATCAAAAAAAACATCTTAACTAATTGGCGGGCTAATATTTTATTAAACACCAGTAGCCATTTCATTTTAAGCATTTAGATTATACATTTTTAATATTTTATCTTCTTCAAAGTTAACATTTTCATAGTTGAATGCTTCATTTATAATTTCTTTGTTTAGATCAAGCTGAGATAACCTTGAGCATATTATAAAACCTATAGCGAGTAAGGACTAAGTAAACCCTCCTATTTGGGAAATTATGTCATTTAAATTTTAATACTTCCTAGTGTAAAGATTCTCTTTTTGTTTTTCAAAGCGTATGACTAATTAGAAAAAGAAATCTTAGAAAGAGCTTGGATAAACCTATTTTATTTGTAAAAATAAATAAATTCTTAGTTATTTTCATCTTTAAACAAGAAAAAAAAAATTGAGGTAAAAAATAAATAGCTATTTAATTCGGTAAAATTTAATAATTTAAATAAAAACCAATAAATAATCTTTTATGGTGAAATTTCATTTTCTTACATTTTATTCGGTATAACTGAATGATGGAAAATTAACAGTCTCTATATCTGAAGTTATCCAACCATAGTCACTTTAAACATAGTTATTTCTCATTTAGAAATAGACTTCTTTGGGCATTTATAAGCTAGTTGAGAAAAAAGTATCTCTAGAATAATGTTTAAAAGGATTTGTTTTTTGAGTAGGATCAACAATTATATCAGAAAATTACATTGAGAAAAAAGAATAACCTAATTTATTCTATATATAATCGTCGGGTTTGCAGTTTTATGAGCACTTTTAAATATTAATGTAAATATATTAGAAATTCTCAGCATTGAAATCTCCTTCTATTGATAAATCGAAATCTAGAGGAAAACAATACATATTAGTATAGTCTATTTATTAATAGTAATGTAGATTATCTTAATCTGGAAAATTATCTAAAGAGCATCTTGTAATTGGTACTTAAGTTGTTATATAATTTTCAGTAGGCTTACCAGTAGTAGGATCCACCTTAGTAGTTTTATGTATATTTGTGACGGTGATGTTATAAACTTGTTCATCGATAAATTAATTAAAATTAGAATCTTGCATACCAAATGCCATTTAGAAAGTGTTTTAATTTATTGTAAATAACTTTGGGCTATCAACTTATCGCTCTTAGTAAATGACAACGGGATTGGTTCTTTAAACAACTGAGGATATAATTAAAATAAGACGCAGCGCTACTATGGATACTATAGCTATAGTGAAAATTGATCCAAAACGAGTATAGTGAGCTGACTCTCTGTTAAATCTAAAAAGAATTTAGCTGCCAAAAATATCTAGCGATTTCATGATTTTAGTTTATATTATACTTAAATTTAACTAACTAACTAATATTTTTGTTGGAATTTGATTTTTTTTTTGTTTTTTAATTATTACTCAATTTAATTTTCTCTATTAATTATTTCCACCAATAAATAAATAAATTTTCATTTAATGGACTTTTTAATTTAATCACTCAATATTGAAAATCGAAGATTCTAAACCAATTTGTAAGTGGATGTAAATGAAATTTATAAATTTATAAATACCTTTTCCATTTTTATTTGATTTCAGCTAAATAAATTTGTTTAAAAATAAGTGGTTTTTTAACTTATGTATATTGAAAGCACATGTTATTACATTTATAATAAGAGAAATAGATATTTTTAAAGTATGATTAAATGGTTTCAAACATAAAATTTTTACTTACAGATAATTAAGTATAAATAATTCTAAAAAAAGAATATACTGAACAAAATATTAAAATTTCTACAAAGAATATAATTAAAAATCTAACAATTTTTTTAATTCAGTATCTGATATATCCATAAATTATTTACAAAATTTACTATTGCAATAAAAGCCTTTAAAATAGTATTTGTTGGATTTTATTTGAATACTTTTGTGAAATTAATCAATTTTGGTAAAAACAATTAAAATTTTTAATTAAATAGTGTCAATAAAGCTAATATATTGGTAATTATCAAAAGAATATTTTATCAAAGTAATACTTAATTCATCCTATTACATTTTTAAAATAAATAGCAGCATCCAAATATTCCTTAAATTATACTAACTAATCAAGAAGTTCTTTCTTGCTAAATTTTCTTTAAATTTATACAAATTCAGATTTATTTTCTATTTTAGTAAAATAAAAATTTAATTTTAATTTGAAGGAGTAATAAATAAGTACATGCTAGAATCTATTTTAAAAAAATTATTTATTTCGATTGAAATTTAGAATTTTTTAAAAAGCGAGCATTAAAATAAATATAAAGATGAAAGATATTGACAAAAAATATTTGTATATTGATTAGTAAAGTTAGGGCTATCATAAAAATTATAATATTGATAAGAAATGATGAGTAAACTAAATCTAATGATTCAATGTTAAGATTTACAAAAAAAATTCTTATTAAAGAAATAATTATCATTTTTATTATTATAATTTATTAGCTGTAAGCTAAAAGCTAAAATCTATTTACTCTTTTATAAAAACTTTTTTAATGATCAATAAAATTTCTAATGTATTTACAATTGATGTTTAAAAGAAATATTATTTCTGCGTTAATCTATAGAAGAACCATCCATTATTCATAAAAGTCTTTTTATTAACTTTATTTTTCTTCATTTTATTTGGTTGTCTTACTTACAACGAAGTCATTAACTTAATCTTTTTGAAATTCCTCACCTTCGCTTGCATTTTCTTCACCTCCAGATTCGACTACTTCTCTTTAGCTGGCAGCAACATTTTTTTCAGATATGCTAATATGAGATACCATACCTTCAAATCTGGACTGTTATTGTTGTTTTTTTCAATCATACTAATCTGATCAGAAACTTTATTGTTTAATTTTACTATGTTATTGATATTATTTTCTTAGATTATCGATTGGTTTTATATTTCTTATATCGAAATTAACTTTTTCCTTTTGCGTGTATTATCTTGTTAAATTTATAACTTTACTTTTGATGAAGTAATTAATTTATTGGGGAGGATTAATTTTATTGAGAAGTAGTTAGTTAGTGATTGTTGGATCAAATTATTTTTTTGTTAAGTGTGATTATGTTATGATTTAAAAAATTTATTATTTTTTTATTATTAATTAAAAAAACTGTTAGCATTTTAATGGGATACCATTTTGAAGTTGAAGCAATAAATTATTAGATTTCCTAGCTTATTATAACTATTCAAATTGAATTTAGCTTTAAGAATATTAATATTATTGTAAAAGCAATTATTGATTGTTAGTTAAGGTTTTATTAATTTATATTCAAACTACTTATCTTTGAAGGTGATCCAAATAACTCTAATAACTTAGGATCAATCAATTAGTTAGTACATTATCATACTATCCAATAAATTTTAATGTTCTTTATTTGTTATATTTTGATAAGTCTTTTAAAACTCAGTCCTTTTATCTTAATATAGGTATAAATATTAATCTGCAGATCATTTTCATTCTCTGTAAAGCCATAATTAGATGTTATTGTTGGCTTAGGAAGTTATTTGAAAAGATTAAGTTAATCTTTATCCAATAATATCTATTTTAGTTTATCTACTTCTAAAAGCTATTTGACAACATTAATTGCATCTAGATGATATTAAAGTGTATCAATATTAAAATCGAAAAAATTTTTTTTTCTAGCCAATTTTAGCAATAAAAATACATGTAATATGTTAAAAATTTATTTTATTCTAGTGAATTAGCATTCTAGTTATCCTTTATATCCAATCTCTTATTCCACTATATTTTTAAATACACATGTTAAATAGTAGTATTAAGATTTAATAATGAATTTTATCCTAACATTTTTTTGATTTCTATTAATAAATGTAAATTTATAAATTCAAGTAATTTATTTGTTTTATTTATTCACTTATAATTAATTAAATTTCCATAGATTGCTATTCAATATTGTTGAAAAAAGAAATAATAAATGATATAATAGATTTAATATTACGAAAAATTAGAAGAAGTAATTATTTATATTTTAATGAAAATACTTTAAATTTATATTTACTAATATTAAAAGTTTTTAAGCTCTTCATTTTAATCTCACTAGGTTCTTCATATTAATCTAAGGTATATTTAATTTATAAATATTATTATTCTTATTATTAATGTTTTCTTTATTTTTAACTTTCAATTTATTTAAAATATTAATTTACAAATAAAAATTATCACCACTTTTCTATTTTTATTAACAAAAATGAATTTAAATCAAAATAAATTTTTTAATTTGTTTATTTGCTATTTATTTAATTTATTTATCTTTTTTTGTTATACTTGTGCTTTTTCTTCTTTTTCTATAAAATGATTAAAAAATATGAAATAAAAAGAAATGAATAAATAAATAATAAAAGCGAATGTTTAAAATAAAAAAATGAGTTAAATTAAGAAATAATTTTTATATTTTTTCTTCTAAATTCAAAAAGTGACAATTAAATTAGCAATTAATTTGCATCAGACTTAGGTTCTGCTTTATCAAGTTGCACTAATCTCACAAATTTGACTCTTAATCTTATGTAAAAAACTGTTTATTTGTTTTGGATTGTGATATTTTTACTTATAAAAATGAATTTAAAATAATTTAATTCTTTTAATTTGTTTATTAGCTTTTTATTTAATTAATTTTTCTTTTTCCTTTTTTTTGTATATTATCTATTTTTTCTACTATCATTCTTAATTTAACTCATTTTTTTTTTTTCAAGATTTGATTTTAATATTATTAATTCATTTCTTATTTTTTCTTAATTTTTTCCTTCTTACAATAAAATATTTTACTTCAATATTTAAAAAGTCACAACTAAGCCTTAGATAAAAATAGTTTTTAGTTATAAAAATGAATTTAAAATAATATAAATCTTTTAGTTTTTTATTAGCTTTTTATTTGATTTAATTTTCTTTTTCCTTTTTATTGTATTTATCTATTTTTTCTATTATCTTTTCTAATTTAACTCATTTTTTTATTTTTAACATTCTTTTTTATTATTTATTTCATATTCTTTAATCATTTTTTCCTTCGAAATAACTAATTATATCTTTTTTCTTCAATATTTAAAAAGTAACAATTAAATTGGTGATTAAGGTACATCAGACTTAGGTTCTGCCTTAGCAAATTGCACTAATCTCTCAAATTTGACACTTAATCTTAGGTAAAAACTGTTTATTTATTTTAAATTGGGAAAAATGAATTTAAGACAATATAACTTTTAATTTGTTTAATTTAATTTCTTTTTCTTTTAATTGTATTTGTGTTTTTTTTATACTATTATCTTTCTTAATTTAACTAATTTATTTATTTATTTTCTACATTTGCTTTTTTTATTCGTTTCTTATTATTTAAAATTTTTTAATTTTAAATAACTATTTAATTTTTTATTTTTTCTTAAATATTTAAAAAGGTACAATTAAATTGGTGATTTAGGTTCTTCAAAATTAGGTACAGCTTTAGCAAATTGCACTAACCTCTCAAATCTATAGCTTCATCTTAGGTAAAATCTATTTATTTGTTTCGGATTGTGATATTTTTAGTTAAAAAAATGAAAATAAAATTATATAACTCATTTAATTTGTTTATTTACCTTTTATTTGATTTATTTTTCTTTTTATTTTTTATTTTTAATTGGTTTTTTTTATAATCTTTTTAATTTAACTAATTTTTTTATTTTCAACATTTGATTTATTTATTTATTTTTCTCAAATATTTAAAAAGCTACAATTAAATTAGTGTAACAGGTGCATCAGAATTAGGTTCTGCTTTAGCAAATTGCACTAATCTCTCAAATTTGATGCTTGATCTTGGGTAAAAACAGTTTATTTGTTTTGTATTGTGATATTTTTAGTTATAAATTTGAATTTAAAATAAAAAAGCTCTTTTTATTTGTTTATATTTTTATTTGATTTATTTTTCTTTTTTATTTGTGCTTTTTTTTTTTCTATTATCTTTCTTAATTTAGCTCATTTTTTTATTTTTAACATTTGAAATTAATTCATTTTTTAATATTTCATATTTTATAAATCGTTTTTTCCTTCTAAATAACTAATTAATTATTTATTTTTCTATCTTTAAAAAGTCACAATGAAATTAGTGCAACAGGTGCATCAAGCTTAGGTTACGCTTTAGCAAATTGTACTAACCTCTCAAATCTGGCAATTAATCTTAGGTAAAAACAGTTTATTTGTTTTAGATTATAATATTTTTTAGTTGTTAAATGAGTTTAAAACAATATAAATCTTTTAATTACTTTATTAGCTTTTTATTTGATTTATTTTTTTCTTTTTTTTTATATTTATCGTTGTTTTTATTTTCTATTATCTAATTTTTCTTAATTTAACTAATTTTATTATTTTTAACATTTATTATTATTATTTATTTCTTATTATTTCAAATATTTTCATCAATTTTTACTACTAAATAGCTAATAAATTAATTATTTATTTTTTCTTCATTATTTAAAAAGTAAGAATTAAATTGGTGATTAAGGTACGTCAGACTTAGGTTCTGCTTTAGCAAATTGCACTAATCTCTAAAATCTGACGCTTTATCTTAGGTAAAAAGTTTGCTTGTTTCGGATTGAAATATTTTTAATTATAAAAATGAAATATCAAACAAAACAACCCTTTTAATTTGTTTTTTTACTTTTTATTTAATTTCTTTTTCTTTTTTATCTTACTTGTGTTTTTTTTCTATTTTTTTTCAATTTTACTCATTTTTTTATTTCCAAAATTTGCTTTTATTATTTATTAATTTATTTCTTATACCTTCATATTTTATAAATCTTTTTTTCCTTCTAATTAACTATTTTATGATATATTTTTTCTTGAATCCTTAAAAAGTCACAATTAAATTAGAGCAATAGGCGTATCAGGCTTAGGTACTGCTTTAGCAAAATGCACTAATCTCTCAAATCTGACACTTTATCTTGAGTGATATTTTTAGTTAAAAAAATGAATTTAAAACAATAAATTTTTAAATTTATTTATAAGCTTTTTAGTTGATTTATTTTTCTTTTTTTACTTTACTTATGTTTTTTTTCATATATCTTTCTTTCTTAATTTAACTCATTTTTTTATTCAACATTTGATTTTATTATTTATTTATTTACTTATTTTTATTTATTTCATATTTCTTCCTTCTAAATAACTAATTAATGATATATTTTTTCTTCAATATTTAAATAGTTACAATTAAATTGGTGTATCAGACTTAGGTTCTGCTTTATCAAAATGCACTAATCTCTCAAATTTGGCTCTTAGTCTTTCGTAAAAACAGTTTATTTGTTTGAATTGTGATATTTTTAGTTATAAATTCAATATAACTCTTTTAATTTCTTTATTCTCTTTTTATTTGATTTATCTTTCTTTCTCTTTTTAATTTATATTTGTGTTTATTTTCTATTATCTTTGTTAATTTAACTCATTTTTTATTTTCAACTTTTGCTTTTATTATTAATTTCTTATTATTTCATATTTTTTCTTCATTTTTAGTCCTAAATAACTAATTAATTATTTATTTTTTCTTCAATATTTAAAAAAGTGGGAATATAATTGGTGATTAAGGTGTATCAGTCTTAGGTTTTGGTTTAGCAAATTGCACTAATCTCTCAAATCTGACAATTGATCTTTAGTAAAAACAGTTTATTTGTTTAGGATTGTGATATTTTTAGTTATAATGATGAATTTAAAACAATTTAGCTCTTTTAATTTGTTTATTAGCTTTTTATTTTATTTATTTTTTTTTTCTTTTTTATTACTACTTGTGTTTATTTTCTATTATCATTCTTAATTTAACTCATTTTTTTATTTTCAACATTTGCTTTTATCATTCATTTCTTATTTTTCATCATTTTTTCCTTCTAAATAACTAAATTTTTTATTTTTTCTTCGATATTTAAAAAGTGAAAATGAAATTGGTAATTAAGGTACATTAGATTTAGCTTCTGCTTTAGCAAGATGTACTAATCTCTCTAATCTGGCACTTTATCTTAGGTAATGACAGTTTATTTGTTTTAGATTATGATATTTTTAGTTATAAAAATCAAAATAAAACAATATAAAGCCCTTTTAATTTGTTTATTTGCTTTTTATTAAATTTCTTTAAAATTGTACATGTGTTTTTTTTTCTATTTTCTTTCTTAATTTAACTCAATTTTTTTATTTTCAATATTTACTTTTATTATTTGCTAATTAATTGATTTCTTATTTATATTTTTTGTTCATTTTTTCCCTCTAAATAAATAATTATTTATTTTTCTTTATATTTAATAAGTAACAATTTAATTAGTGATTAAGGTGCATCAGAATTAGGTTCTGTTTTAGCGAATTGCACTAATCTCTCAAGTCTGACACTTAATCTTATGTAAAAGCTGTTTATTTGTTTTAGATTGTTATATTTTTATTTATAAAAATGAATTTAAAACAATATTTTTAAGCTCTTTCAATTTATTAATTTGCTTTTTTATTTTATTTATTTTTGTTTTTCTTTTTGATTGCACTAGTGTTATTTATTCTTCTAACTTTATTAATAAAATTCGTTTTTTATTTTCAATATTTGCTTTTATTATTTATTAATTCATTTCTTATTATTTGATATTTTTTAATTAATATTTTTTTTTTTCTTCTAAATAGCTAATTTAATAATTATATATTTTTTCTTCAATATTTAAAAAGTGACAATTAAATTGGTGCAACAGGTGCATCAGACTTAGGTTTTGCTTTTGCAAATTGCACTAGTCTCTCAAATTTGAAACTTGATCTTAGGTAAAAATAGTTTGAATTGTGATATTTTTAGTTATAAATTTGAATTTAAAACTTTATAACTCTCTATTTTGTTTACTTGCTTTTTAATCTTTTTTTATTTATTAATTTTAAATATAATTTTTAATTAAAAGATTTTATTCAATTTAATTTTTTTAGTATTTTATTTTAAATTAATAAAAAGTGAAGACTAATTCAATCAATTATAATAATTGAAAATAAAAAGCAAATGTATTAAATCTAAAAGATTAGTTGCCCTTTAAATACGTTTCTATTGATTATAAACTAGTAGTGAAAAAAGGATGAATAAATATTAAATATTTGAATAATAGAAAATAATATGTTTTATATTTATTTTTTAATAATATATTTTACCCTAAAAAGATAAATAAATTTATTATATTTTTTATTTAGTAACTTTCAAAATATGATTTTTATTTTTTTTTTAAATATCAAATACATAAAAATCAAAGTCCCTCTATTTTTTGTTTAAAAGTGTTTTCTTATAAATTTTAAAATTTAATTTTAATTTAAATAATTTAATAAATAAAATAAAATTAGATTTTCTTAAAATGTAGTTTAATTAGCAAATAAGTTAAATTTTTATTATTTAAAAAAATATAAATTGATACAAATTTATTTTATATTCTTGATTATTTATTTATTTTTCACTTTGCTCATTTATTTTCTTAGTTTTTTAACTTTTCTAATTCAAGATTTTCTTTGTAAAATTCAATATCGTTAATTCTAAATTTATCTTCTTCCTCATCTTCATTTTGATTTTCTGATTTTTCTTAATTATTTTTTTCATTTTAAATGTATGGCATTTATAATAATTTAAGTCTTTCTTCAAGCTGCTTAATTATTTTTATAACTTCTTCGGTAATTTCAGATTCAGGCAATTATGAGAAACCCCAAGTTAGAATATAAGTTTGATCATAGTTAATATTTTTTAAGTTAAGACTTTCTTGTGTTTTTTCTAAAAATTTGTTGATTAAATCTTTGTTGATACAATTAACTTCAAGATAACTTCTAAAGCAATAAATAAACTCTTCAGGAGACATTTCATCTAATAATTCTATCATCTGTTCTTAAAGATCAACAAACATGTCATAGCTATCATATTCCTCGAATTTAGTATAACTCCATAATATCATGCTTAGATCCCAGCAGTCTAATTCCTTTCTATCCCTCAAGATAATTCCTCTCATAAATTCAATACTGTAAATTGTTAAAGGGTGGTTTTAGGTATAAGCCCACAATAGCTATGCACAGTCTTTTCCTTTTAAGATATTAAATCTGTTTTAAATTTCTTTTTCTACTTTTTAGTAAAATTCAGATGAGCCTTTCTGTACTCTTGCAAAACTCCAAACCAAAGTGCTTAAATCTTTAACACTAAAATCTTTTAGCTTTATCAAAGAAGCCTTTTTTTATAAATTTTGTAAAATTTTTAATTTATTAAATTGTTTTCTTTTACTAATTTAATAAGAATTTTGTTAAATTTTCTTAAAATATATAAAAAGTATTTTTAATTAGAATGTTTTTTAATTAATTTATCAAAATTTACTTCTTCTGCTTTTTTATAAAATAAATCTCCTTTGTTTGTTTCTGCAACTGTGAATCCCCAGGTGCATTTAGCTAATAATTCAGGAGACATGTTGTGAGACATAGAAACAAGTTTGTTTTCTACCACTGTGTAAAATTTATCTGAACCAATTGAGTTTTCGCAATAGTTAAAAAATATTAAAGGAAGTGTTTATTCGTTTAGTTTTTCTAAATTTTTAAGCACAAAAGCTTCAACTGCAGCGAAAACAGTCTTTTTAGATTCACTTCTATTAGAAGCAATGATTAATATTTTATTGATTTGTTGGATGTTGAAATCTTCAATTAGCAAAAATATTCTCTCCTCAAGACTTCTAAAGAGTAAATCTGATCCCATACCTATCTTAATATAGCTGTAAAAGATTGCAATTAATTCTTAAGGATTAATAAATCTGCAAATTTTTAAAATTCTCTTCTCAAAAATATTCATCATTTTTAATCTGCTATCATGTTTTTCATTTTAATTATTAGAATAGTGTGTAATCAGCTTTGTTAAAGCCTCAATACTAATTTCATCTATGTTATCACCAATTAAAGTCTCAATTGTTTCATAAAAATCGTTACTTCCTTTTCATTATAGATATTTCAAAATTAGAAAGTTATTAAATAATTCTAATATGTTTTCAAAAATAGCTATTTAGCCTAAATTAAATTGTTTGAATATTACCCATAAAAATTGGTTAAATTAAAATATATAAATCAATATGTTTTTAGAAAAAATGATAATGATTAGCATTTGCTGTATGTTAAAGAGAAGAGTAAAGCAATCTATAAATTTATTTTAAATATCTTTTAATTGCTCAATATAAAATAGTCCTTCAACTTATTTCCTTAAATGATATTATGAACTTGATATTTAATAAAAATTTATGGATTATCAATAAACTGCTCCAATCATTTAAAAATTATTAAAAAGAAAATAACACTCTATAAAAAATATCATTTATATTAAAATAGTAGAATAATTTATTTATATTTTTCAAATAAATCCAAAATTATTTTTACATTTTTCTAAAAAAATAAATAAACACTTCTTTGGCTTTGTAAATATATTTTTTCAGTTAATTTATGAATTTAAAAAATGATATCTTGTATAATCATTACCTTAATTTGCATTTCTGTAGAGCTAAAGTAAAGCATACATTTTTTCAAAGTTAGGAATCTAATGGACTTGGACATCTTTTAAAAGCTCATTTTCAAAAATTTCAAAGAAGCACTCCATTTCTACATTTTTAATAATATTTGTAATATTTATTTATTTATTGATTACTTTATTTAAATTAAAAATTATCAATTTTAATAATTACCATGAGCATTGATATAATTAACACTGGATAATAATAACACTTTATCATTGGTAGAAAAATTAACATAATTGCTTGCAACAAAACCATTGAAGCACTCCCAAAGAGAAGGGTGATCGATTTATTAGACAGAGCAAAATGCAAAAAATAAGCAAAATTGTCTGAAATCTTTGAATAAATAGGACTTTTCTGCTCTCTCCAACAGTAAATCTTGGAAATCCTTTCTTTCTAGAATGTTCTTGTTGTTAACTGTTTAAGATATTTTAGATAACAATTGAATAAAATTTTCTTCTATAAATGGCTGCTCAAACTTGTATTCCTTTAGATATTTATCAAGCATTTCGTTTGCTTCCTTTATCTACTTTTAGCTCTCTTCAGGTGTGATATAAAAATCTTTTGTAAATGGCTTGCGTATCATAAATTTCTTTTCTTCTTTGTATAATTTTAATTGCTCCTTAAGTATTTCAGATCTCTCTTTACTTTTCTTGCTTTCATCTTTTTATTTACTTATGTTGAAAATGCCAAATCTTAATTTATTATATAAACTCTTTTAATTCTATTATTTCAATTGCTTGCCACAGCCTCTTAAAACTATTCCCAATGACTTTTAAAGAAAATTCATGACTCCTTCCTTTTATTTATGTTTTGAAATTTATTTGTTTAACTCCTATTTATATTAAAATATCTTTGTTGATTCTATCAAATTTAATTTATTAATCAAAAATTTTCTATCAAATAAATCTTCTTTCATATCTTTAAAATCTTATTAATCAAAATAAATTAAAATATTTATGAAAATGATTTATTTTATCTTAAAAACCAATAAAAATAAAATAAAATAAATTATTTTTATAAATGCAAAGCTATTGCTAAAGATTTAGTATAAAACTATCCATAAATATTTATTTATTGAATGATAATAGAATTCTTTAAAATATCAACAGAAAAAATGTTTTATATGAATTATTTTATGAGCTAAGAAAATTTAAATTGCAAGGATGAAAATCAGTTAAATGTATAAAATAAATTTATTTATTTTGACTAATTTCTATCTTAATATAATTCTTATTAGAAATAAATAAGACAATTAATTTATAAAGAATGAAAACAGCTTTACCAAATTACTTTAACAAATAGTTTTATGTTCATCATTAAAAATACAAAGAATGATTGAATAGGAATAATTATAACATTTATTTAATTAAATTAGAAAAATAATTTTTCTCCCAGAATAACTTCAGTGAAATTTTGGTTTCATTTTATCTGTATAATTTACTATGTGTGATTATATTTTTAAAATGTTTAGAAGTGATTTTGGTTTCATAAGCATAAAATTCTTTATTAATAATAGAATTCTTTTAAAATATATTTCGAAAAAAAGAATAATTCTAACATTCTTTTAACTATAATAATTAATTTAGATTTCTTCTTTTGATTTTTGATATAAAAAAAAGAAATTAAGAAGATTTTATTTAACTGATAATTTTATGCATTCATAAGTTGATTCTATTTCATCGATGCAAATAATAAAAATAGTTATTGTCAGATTATAATATAAAAATATAATATTTTTTTTATATAAAAATTTTAACTTAATTCAATATATTTTTAAAAATGTTTTATTTTATAATTTACTTTTTTGAAATGAATACTTTTAGCAATTTAAAATAAATAAAAAATGAATTGCTTGCAGTTTTGCTAGAAGAGTTTGAGCTATTAAATAGAATTTCTAATTTTCCAAAGAGATTGTAGACCACGTTTTTAATGATTTTTGAGATATAAATAATAAGATAAATATTGAAATTAATTAATTAGGTGAGCAAGGAGAGTAGTTTATTAATTTGACGAATTCAATTAATAGAAAAGAATAGCCACGTAATTAACTCCCTTTTTCTATCTATCTATCTAACTATTATTCATTTATAATTAATTAATTAATAAATTAGCTAATTTATATACTAGACCTTTTTGTTATTAAATAATTATTAAAACATATAAATTTTGAATAAATAAAAAAAGGTGTAGATAAGAAATTAAATAAAGTCTAAAAAGAAATGATTGAATTAGCTTGCATTTTTACAACTAGTGGTGTTATATTATTTTATAAGGCATTTTCTACTTTGAGATACGATTTAGTAGATGACTTAATCAAAAAGAACTTAATTAACGAAAGATTTAGCGAGTAGAGCTATTTGTTGGACAATTATAGAGTTATGTGGACTAGAGATTAAGAGAGAAATCTCGTTTTTATGATAGCTTATAGCGAGTTATTACATCTTTAGTCAACTGATAAGTTTATTAAGCTTTTAAAGGCTATCTATGTTGAAGATTACTACAACTAAATTAAAATTGAAAACCACGTTATCAAAGAAATTCCATCTTTTGATAAGGGATTCGAATAGAGTGTCATGAAATGGTAAGAATACTTGAAAGTCGAAAGGGAAAGATAAAAATCAACTATGAAATCCTTTGAAGAAACAAAGAAAGGATAAGAACTTAAAAAGGGAGCAAGCGGGGTCTAGAAAAAAAAACCAGGCAAGGTTGGTACTGAAAAAGACGAGTACACTCCTTCTGGAAACAGCGCATTAAATAATAGTGTTGGCAGTGTTGGAAGCTATAATTCAATTGATTCTGCAGATGAATCTAAAACAGATGCCAAAAGAAACAGTATTGATAGTTCTGAATAATCAGAAATAGAAAAAGCTAGACTTTTGTTGAAACGTAAATAAATAAATTGAATTTTCACTAAAAAACATTTTTTTTTCATTTTTTATCTAGAGAAATTTGAAAAGCCAAAAAAAGAACCTACTCCTGTTGAAAAACCAGTAGTTGAATAGAAAAAGTAAAAGGATAAAGCAGTAGGAACTGCTGGAAAATATAGTAGCTAATTAGCTAAACAATTAGATCAAAGTTCGAACAAATAAGAAGAAGATATTAACTTAGAAAAGCAAAAGTACTTAGGAGGCGAAAATGAAAAAATAAAAGGTTTTGATGATATTTCTTCAGACGAAGATGAGTAGGAAGTAGAAAAAAGAGGTTTCTTCTCTAAAATCGTCAGCAATTTTAAGTAACTTACTGGTACCAAGGTAAAAAAAATATAAGAATCAATAAAAATTTTAGTTAAAAAAAGAAAGAAAAGAAATAAACTTTATCTTTTTGTTCTTTAAAGGCTGAAAATCATATCAGATTTAAGCAAGTGTTCAAAATATTGTTTCTAACTTTTAATTTATAAATATAGATATTAGATGCTTAGGATTTACAGCCTATTCTTGACAAGTTCAAAGAGTAATTGATGAATAAAAATGTTGGTGAATAAATTGCATAATAGTTATGTGATAGCATCAAAAAGAATTTAATTAACACTCAAGCAAAAGCTTTAACCTTGCTTAATAAAACCGTTAAGGAATCATTATAAGACGCTATCAGCAAGATTTTAACACCAAAGAGAAATATTGATATTATTGCCGAAGCAATGAGATCAAGAGAAAAGGGAAAACCATATATCATAACATTTATTGGTGTCAATGGTGTTGGTAAATCAACAAACCTTGCAAAAGTTGCATATCTCTTTAAGAAAGAAGTAATTACTTTATTCAATTAATTTAAATGTAAAAATAAACTAATCCAAAAACACATTAAAAATATTTTGATTAAATAAATGAATGCAAAAAAGCATCAATTTTAATTCAATTTATTAATAAAAAAGTCCATTTAATTATTTTTAAAATTTAAAATTTAAATTTATGTTTTTATTAAAATCATTTTTTTATTTAAAAAAGGGTTTTTCTGTCATGTTTGCTGCTTGCGATAATTTCAGAGCTGGTGCAGTAGAATAAATTAAAACTCATGGTAGATGTTTAGAAATACCTGTATTTGACAGAGGTTACAAAGATGAACCTGCTGATATTGCTTTCTAAGCCATCAGAGAAGCTTAAGCAAAGAAAGTTGATGTATTACTTATTGATACTGCTGGTCGTATGTAAGATAATGAACCTTTAATGAAGCAACTCAGTACTCTTGTTGTCTAAAATAATCCTGATCTTATTGTTTTCATTGGTGAAGCTTTAGTTGGTAATGATGGTACTGATTAATTAATGAAATTCAACAAAGCTCTTATCGATCTCTCCCCAAAAGACAGAATCAGAGAAATCGATGCCATTATCTTAAGTAAATTCGACACTGTCGACGACAAAGGTATAACTTAATTTATTTAAAAATGGTTATCTCATTTTTGTTTATAATTAAATAATAGTTGGAGCTGCTTTAAGTATGACTTATAACACTGGTAAGCCTATTCTATTCTGTGGTGTAGGATAAAAATACACTCACCTTAAAAAACTCAATGTTAGAACTGTAGTTCATGCCTTGCTAGATTGATTTATTTTCCATCATATCATATATCAAAACATCTCTAATTCTATTTTAATTCACATTACTAATAATTTCAAATAAAATTATCATATATTTGCAACCAATTAATGTATCTATTTTTTTGTTGTAAAGTATATCCTTTTATCTTTCAATTAATCCTAACCTTTCCTTTGTTATATATTTAATAAAATCATACACTTAATGTTTAAGAAACTACACTCAAATATAATAAAATTCATAATGATATTAAAAATTAAATTATTTGAAAAGCCACTGAAAAATAAAACTTTTTAACTGATTGAACTTAGATTAAAATATGAAGAAATTTGTTTTAAATAATTGAAGTAAGATTAAGGATAACATTGACATTAAAAAAACTATTTTATATAGAAATTCTACATTAAATTTCGATATTATATTTTATTAAATATAAATGTATATTTATTTTTAAATATTCCTTAGTTGGTTTATTGTTGTTTGCAAAATTTAATTGTATTTTTTTGAGAAATTTTATGAGATTAAGATAAATATTTGTTTGTAGAAATATTTATTTATTTTTGTTTGTTCAATTTAAAAAATTTGTTAATTTATCAGCTATATTTTTTTTCAATAAGCAAGTTGTATATGGGAGATAAACAAAAATAACAACAACAATAAAATGAATAATAAACTTTTGCCCATTTTTTCGGAAACTTGGAGGATTTTAATTCAGAAATTAAAGAATTGAAAGACATAAAAATTGAATAAAATGACCCTTTTTAACGCGAAAGATTATAGATATTCTTAGGTGCATCAAGCACATCAAATATTTAAAAGAAAGTTTACAAAGATAAAGTTTGTGCTGTAAAGGAAATGCCGCTGATTAGATATTTTAACATCAAAAATTTAATAAATTATAACGAAAATTATAAGTATTTGTTTGAAGGGAGTGAGGATCAAGAATATTAAGCATCTAGATGTGGGCTTAGACTGATTAAAAAAATATATCAATTTAGAATTATTAAAGATAAAATTCCTAAGCCACTTTAATGTGTGGTAACTTCATAAGACTCTTCAAAGATGTCTTTAAATCTTATGATGAAAAGAACTTCTAATATTATGCAATTTCCTTTAAATATTGCGTTTTTAATTGTTAAACGGGTAGCTGAAGCACTCTAATTGCTTCACAGTAAAAATCTTTGTCATGGAAATGTTTGTCCTAACAATATTTTTGTGTCAAACTATATTATCGAAGACTATCAATCTAGTTCTCAAGATAATTAGTCTGTATATCTTCATGATAGTGGTATGCATTATCTATGTAAATGGGATGCTTAAATTGAAAAGGGAATTAAAGAAACAAGTGTAATTCTTTTGGCTTATAAATTCAAAAATATGTTTAATTTTAATTAAAAAAAAAAAATTCAAGATAAGTCGATTTTCTATTTTTAATTTAGAGTAAAATAAAGGAGGAGGACATTCATGTGCTAAACGAATTTCAATTTGTATAAAGAAATCATATTTAATTCATCGCTCCTGAATTGATAGCATGGTTTAATCCTAAAGAAAAAAGTAACACAAAGAAAAAAAATGAAGGAGATCAATAAAACAACAATGATCAGCAGCAAGAGATAACTGAGTAAACATTTGAACCTACAGAAAAAAGTGATATTTACTAACTCGGTCTTTGTCTCCTTTGCATGTGCAACACAAGAGATATATCTAGTATTCTGAGTTTGCTTTCATTAAAGCAAGAGTTGTAAATCACTCTAATCGGCAATAAAATCGAGGAATTAGAGCTTAAATAAGTGAAAGATGTAAATATTAACAATTATTCAATATTTTTATTACAATTTACATTTTTTTCAATTATGTTTATTAATGAACTTTAAACACGGAATAGAAAAATAGAGATAAAATAAAGTAACTCTTGAAGTAAATGTTAGAGTTTAATCCTAAGATCAGACTTTCTGCTTAAGCTGTGATCGAAAGAGCTGACTCAATTTACAAAAGCTTGATTAAAAAACCAATGAATGATGATGGCTTCTAAGAAATTCATGATATTGAATAATATGAAATGAAGGGATTCATAGAGAACTTTGACGAGTATTTAGAATATTAAAGATAGTAAACAATTTAAAAACTGCAAGATGTTTGTAAAGTTGTCCCTAATAAACAAAATCCGAGGAGTGAACTAATTAAAAACGCTTTAAATGTAATTGATTAGCATATAAAGAGTACAAGAAACTTTACAATTAGCATGATGAAGTCTCAGTGCAAGCAAATTAATGAAAATTCAGAAAAACAGCAACTTATAAGCTAAATCAATGAATTCAATTTCGTTCATTATGTAATCTAAAAAACTATTCATTTTTTCATTTACATTAATTGAAATACAAATAAATGGAAATTCAAAATGAGTTTAAAGTTCTATTTTGAACCATAAGTAATAATAAAAACATATTCTCAAATCAATATTTTAAATCATAAATTATAATTAAAATGTAAGCTCAAACCAATATTTTTGATAAAATTTAACAAAATATTGATACATTTAATAAAAAATAAGCTAAATCTAAATATATTAATTAATACCTCATCTTTAAAAAAACAATTCTAACTTTTAAAAAATCTTTCTAATTTTATAAAAAACATTTCTTACTTTTTTAAAAAAAAATGATCTAACAATTATAAAATTTGTTATAATAATGAAAAAATCTTTCTAACTTTGAAATATTTTTGAGAAAACCTCATTAAAATAAAAATTATTTTAGAATTTTATCATAAGATTTTGCTTTTATTTAATATTATATTTAATAATATATTGTGGCAATAATTTAATTTATTTTTATCTTACTTTTTGTTAAATTTAAAAGTAATTTTGAATAGATTACAGCAAAATATTTTTACATAATTTTTGGTATTTATTTAATGATTAAAATTTAAAAAAGCAATTTTTAATAAAATTTTATATAAAAGTAGTCACAATACAGCCAGCATGGATACTTTAACATGATAGTTTTAGAAAAAAACAAAATGATAAGATTAAATCTATTTGATTACTTGATATTCTCGTAAGAAATCAAACTAAATTACATTATTTTGATTTAATTAAATCAATATTTTTATTTTTATTTATAGAGAAGAAAAAACTGAGAAATAGTAGCTAGAATCCTTTTAATATACACTAAATACTAATGAAAACTAAAAAAAACAAAGCCTCACCATATAATCTTGCATATTCTTAGATTCCATGAGCTTTATAACTTTGGATTCTTAGTTGGAAATGAATTTATGGAACATTGATTTAAATAAGCCTATTTTATCTAATTCACTCTCAGATTTCGATATACAAACTGTATAATTACTCAATTTGAGTTAAAATAAAATTATCATTTATGACAAGTTCAGTGTCAAAGTTTACAACATTTTAAAAGATCAGCTTTCCAAATTACCTAAAATTTTTATTGAGAAAAACCATGACTATGAACTGAGATTCTAAGAATATTAAATAAAAAAACTTATACCTTTAAATTCTCCAGATAATTTGTTTATAGTACTGACTTAAAAATCTTAGTTCATTCTTTGCAATGCAAATTCAAAAAAATATGAATGCTAATTTTCTCTTATGAATATTCCTAAGATCTAAAACAATTATTATAATGAAGAAAATATCATCCCTCAAGCAGACCTTTTGATTTCAGAAAATAGTTATTAGTAGATAATAGAAAATTAGACATTCTAAAATAATTCTTCAATAATTTATTAAAATCCAAATTAATCTTACATTCAAAACTAATAACAAATGCAGCAGTTAATCCATTCAAACAATATAAAAAAGTAAAATGAAAACTCAAATAGTTTATTCAAAAAATTTGTATCGTTTTTTAAAAAATGCAATTAAGAACCAGCATTTGAATAAGAATTAAAAAAATAAATAATACCAGATGTTCCCTTAGTTATTATTTTAGAAGCTAAATATATTTATTATATAAAATTAAGAGATTTAGTGTTTAAGTAATTTGATAAGATCTCTAATTAATAAAACCTACCATCCTATGGCAAATATGTTTGCGGAATTTTCCACCCAATGAACAAATCTTAAATTCTATTTATAAACGATAGTAAAGAATTGATTATCTATGACTACATTAGTGACTTAGCCATAATAAAACTGCACTTTGCAGAATCTCTTTTAGATTTACAATATTTCTCTTTTGAAAAGAGAAACTACTTGGTTATCAAAGATTTTAGCAATTTATTTATTTCAAAACTTGATCTAGAATATCCTGCAGTAATCAATAAATAAATAAATAATTATTATTTCATTCATTCATTTATTAGCTCTAATTGATAAATTAACTTTTATATTTATTTTAAAGATTGATTCATTTCATTAGAAATGTATTAATTAGTGATATATTTTTTTATTCTATTAACAGGAGGCATAAAACTTTTAAAAGATTAAGTCAGGTTAAATAAGACAAGTTATCATGTTTCCAAGGTGTTTAGCATAATAGACAGGTACTTCTGTAAAATCTAGTTACAGAAACTAATGAAAAATATTAAATATTTAATTTATTAAAATAAAAAAATAACACATTTAATGAAAGATTTCATTTCTTTTTATCACTCTATGAAAAAATATTTAAAATAAATTGAGAGATAATTAAAAAATATTTAAATATATTTATTATTTTTCATTCAAACAATTCTTAATGAAAATTCATTAAATAATATCCTTTTGAAAAACTTTATATTTCTAATTCTTAATTAAATATCTAACTAATTTACTAACTTACTTACTACATTTTTAATGATATCTCTCTTAATAAAATGTAAATAAAATATATTTATGATATTAAATAAATATTTTAAAAGTAATTCAATACATTTCAACAATTTTATATTTTAAGGAAAAATTTAATAAAAATATTATATGATAAGTGTTAAATTATCTAAAATTACAGATAAAAATTAATAACACAACCATACAATTAGAATAATTAAGATGATAAATATTAGCTATAAAAAAGATATACGGTAAAGGTTCATATATTAAGGCTGGTTTTTTTAAAAAATTTTAATATGGTTTAATTGAAAATTTGGTTTATGAGATGTCTAAACTAAAATCGAGGTGGCCTTAATATAATAACCTTTACAGTATCTATTTTCTTATTTCTTCTGCTAATAATTTATATTTTATTTATCAATCATTATTTTTTACAATACATTTTAAATTGAAGTAATAAAATTAAATAAAATATTTATAATAAATAAATAAATTAAAACTGAAAATATTATTTAAATTATTTTAGCTTAATTTATACTTTTTAATCACTAAATTAGTCTATCATTTATTTGTTTTAATTTATGTAAAATCAATTTATAATCATGAATAAGTAGGTGCAGTTATACTTATTTAATTTTCATTAGCACTAAATAAGAATTAATTACAATCGTTTTGTTGTTAGAATTTTTCTTTTTATTTAAATCTAAACTCTTAAAATATAAAGAAAGAACATTCAAATTTACTAAAAATACTTATATGTTAATAAAAACTGAAGATACCAATTTTAAGTTTTTTAAATTTGATTACTTTTTAATAATTAAATGAAATAAATAACTTTATTTTAATAGTTTAATGAAAAATAAATCTACAGTTATGTAATTATATATTTATGAATGCATTTATGTGTTGATATTTGTGATTTTAATTATTTTTTTTTAATTAATAAGCCTAAGTTACTATATTTTAATTGCTTAGCGTTTTTATATTTTAGTAATTCAT
Source organism: Tetrahymena thermophila SB210 (assembly GCF_000189635.1). Lineage (NCBI taxonomy): Eukaryota > Ciliophora > Oligohymenophorea > Hymenostomatida > Tetrahymenidae > Tetrahymena > Tetrahymena thermophila. The sequence continues at coordinate 625,725 of NW_002476554.1, forward strand.
TTTTAACTTTATGATTACAGTTATATATTTTTAGAGTAGAATTGCGTATTAACTGAATCAATAATGCCAGCACTCATTTTTTTAAAATTATTGTTAATCCTACTCCTGTTTGTGCCATTGCGCCTGTAATTATAATTTGATTTCCAAGTATAATACCAGAATATGGAGAACCATAAGAATTGAGATTCAAAATGTTATTTTAGCATGTACCAAAAAAAGTTTTGAGAACTCCCTACATATATTAGTTAATACATGGCAAAAGTTCATCTACTTGTGTTTGCTTATCCTTAACAGTTCCTGATATAAGAATATTACTTCCTTGCACATTGATATCAGTTGGAAATGTAAACTTAGAATAAAAGTTGCATATCTACTCAACAGGATTTAACACTTCAAAAGTTATAAACCCATTCCAGCTGCCATTGATATTACTACAATCTAAAGCACTTGTAAGTACTAGAAGAAAATGACAAAGAATTATTTTTTTTTGCATTTATTTCATTTTTTTAATTTTTTAAAAATGTTTAATATATAATTTCCTTTTTTTTTTCCCTCTTATTCTTTTAATACTAACTAAAATCGTATAAGTAAATCAATAATATCGAAAATTGCAAAAAAGTTTAACTAATAAACAATTCTTCTATTTCAATTTACTTATAATTTTAGATGGAGATAGATGGGTTATTTCTGATTATTTATGATTCTGATTTTAATTCTATATCAAATAAGTTTTTTTATTGATTAATTAATTCCTAGTTTTTAATAAATGAAATAGAGACTATTAATTAACTATAAATAGATTTGAAAAATATTAATTAGTATGAAATTTAATGTAATTATTTGAATGGAAATTAATGATTTTTGATATTATGCAATAAAAAAGTTTTTAAATTAATTTGTTTTTTGATGTGACCAATGTTATGTCATTTTTGCAAAATTTAATGGATATGTGATGCTTTATTTTAAGCAAAACTAGAACTTGTATGCTTTTTTATAAGATATTGTTTTTCTTAAAAGATATCAAGAAATACTAAAATGTCTGATAGAACTAAATGTCAAATTAAATAATAACAAAAAGTCTAAACTTATAAGTACATATTTATTAATGTAATTTTTTATGTATAAAAGATGTAATAAATGGAGAAAATCATTTTACTAGCATTCTAGCTAAAAAGAAATAGATTATAAAAAACAATAAAAATTAATAGATAGATGATAGTACAGCATTAATAAAAAAATAGTTATTAAGTAAATCAATGCTTGACGATGTTGCAAGCAGCGACGATGTCAGCGAAAGCGGGCTTGAGGGAAGCACCACCAACGAGGAAACCATCGATGTCCTTTTGGTGAATTAATTCACCAGCGTTCTTTTCAGTGACGGAACCACCGTAGAGGATTCTGGTCTTTTAAGAAACGTTTTAGGAAACCTTTTGGGTTAAGTAGCTTCTGATGAATTCGTGGACTTCTTAAGCTTAAGCGGGGGTGGCAACCTTACCAGTACCGATAGCCCAGACGGGTTCGTAGGCAATGACGATCTTTTCCCATTGAGCTTCATTCAACTTACCTATTTATTGTTAAAAGTATTTAGTTTAATATTTGAAAAGAGTGTTTTGCTGATGTCATTTTCCTTTATTAACTAAATTTTTTTCTTTGCTTAGTTAGTTAACAAATTAATCTTATTAGAAGTTGCTATATATTCTATTTAAATATATTTAAATTATTTACCTCTAATAGCTTCTAATTAACCTTCAACGACTTGGTTGGTTTGGTTGGCTTCTCTGTCAGCTAAGTGTTCACCAACGCAAGCAATAACGTCTAAGCCGTTTTCAACAGCGTATTTAACCTTGTTGGCAACAACTTCGTTAGTTTCACCGTAGTATTGTCTTCTTTCAGAGTGACCCAAAATAGCCCAATTTAAACCTAAATCCTTAACGTGAGCAACGCTTTTATATTTTAAGAAATAAAGATGTTAAATTTGATCTTTAAACCAAAATAAAAATGGAAGGAAAACCTTATATCTACATAAACACATCTTCTTAGTTAAGAAGATGTTTTTGTATTTTTAAATTAAATTCAATCAATTGGTTTAAAATGAAATTTTCGTTTTTTAATTCTTCATTTATTGTTAGAAAACTATAAATGAATGAATGTAGTGAGGAGATGAAAGAATATCTAAATTATAAAGGAGAAGTAAGGGGAATGTGGTAGATATGTATAATGAAGAGACGAAGATGGCATAAAGAAATTAATGTTTACCTGATTTCACCAGTGTAGGCACCAGTACCAGTGAGGGAAGTGTTTTAGACGGAGACTTAGACGGGTTTTTGGATGTGTTCAGCAACCCAAGGAACGTGTAAGAAAACGGGAGCAACGACGACATCAACCTTAGCAGGGTCGAAGTGTAATTTGTTCAAGACGTTGTTAACCAAGTCCTTAGTTTAGGCCAAGGTGTTGTTGCACTTCCAGTTACCACCAACAAAGAGTCTTCTGATAGCCATTTTTGATATACTTAATTTTTTTTTTTTTTTTTTTTTTGAGATAAGAAATAGTAAGTAAATAAAATTTTATAATCAATTTGAAAATTTTTGGATATAGCTGATATTTTTATAGTAATTATTAGTTCGTCATTCGGTTGATATTAAAAATTATTGCAATACATATTATTATTTAATACGTCTCAACAATATTATTTGTGAGGGTTTTTAATACACACTTTGCTTCACTCCTCATACTTTTCTAGAAAATGGCATCTTTAAAATAAGCTAAAATCTTCACTAATTTGTTTTAAAGCATTGAATTTCATGACATAAAACTATTCTAGTTTATATTTTGGCACTTTATAAATCTGTTACATAATTGATCTCATCAATAATATTAAACTATATCCAAGATATCAATTATCCTAATCTATTTATATCTTTCAAACTCTCCAAAAGAAAAAAAGCAAAAGAAAAGATATTATATTAAGATATGCATTCAATATTTTTCATTTATATAAAAATATTTATTTTATATTTTATTTATAAATTAGTTATTTATTTTATATCAGTTCAATTAAAATTATTCTGTTTATAAGTTTAGTTAGAAATATTCAAAGTATTTATGTATCATAGCATATTATTAAATTAAAAGATGAAAAAAAACTAGAGTACAAATATATTTATAAAGTAATATTATACAAATTAAAAAATATTTACAAATGCTAATTTATTTATTTATTTAAAATATTTTTATTAAATGAAACTATTTTTATATTATAAATTATAATTTCATTTGAATTAAAAATTAAATAAAAATATAATAATATGTTCATTCAAAATTTTATTTTCATAATTTTTTAATTGTAATTTAAATATTTTTAAAATTTTGTGAATGAATTAAAATAATTTTCAAATATAAATAAAATAAAAAAATTCTTTTATTTGTTTTATATTATATATCTATGATTTATTAAAAATGTCTTTAATCAGATCAGAATATATTTTGTCTTTTGATGTATTAGAATATTTTGAAATTAAGATTCTTATTTTATCAGTTAAGATAGATAATAGTTTTTAGATTTTACTAATTATCTTAATTTAATTAAAAATAAAGCAAAAAGTAGACAGACTTTCACAAGAATGGAAGCCTTAAATAAAAATTCAGTAATGAGCCAACTCTGTAATAAGCATAACTCAAACTACATTTATTTAGAAAATGAATAAACTTCATAAGAAAATCCTTTAGCCTGCAGTTAATGTTACTTGGAAAATAGAGAAAAATAATATATAATTATTTAAAAAGTAATAAATAGCGATAATAAAAAACCAGTAATGAATTGGCCAAAAGGATTTACAAATTAGGCTTACTAATTTTTAGATTCACAGCAAAAAGATAAGAAAGTAGAATTGAAACAGAAAATAATTGATTTCTATCAATAACTTGAGCGATAAATCTAATCAGAATTAGAATTGTCAAAATAATAGTAAATAAAATAATTAGACGAATATTTCCTAGATTTCTCTGAAATGTAAAATTTCTATTATGAATATTTCAGACTTAAATAGCTGAAAGAGCTCATGGCATATGATGATAAATTAATAACTTAATAATATTAAAGATTGCTAAGATAATTAAACAACTAAAATAATAATAATACAACTATTGAAACTTGTTTATAATATCTCTATAGAAGTATAGAAATGTATAAAGATATTGATAAATAGATTATCTTTGAATTTGAAAAAGTATAATAAGATTTAAAGAAAGCTGTTTAAGAAATTAGAATTTTACCTCAAATGTCTCAACATTTTCAGAAACCTCAATTATTATCTCAAAATATAGGATTATCTCAATATAATTAATAACTTTAAGAAGTTTAATACTTTCCCTAATCTTAAATATCAAATAAGATTAAGTAAAATGAAATACTTAAAAAGGCTCAATAATCTCAAATAGAATAAAACTAAATAAATTAATCCAGCTATTAGAATAACTAAAGACTGATGAATACTTCGAAAACTAACAAGTTGCCTATACCATTTTACCCAAATATAATTGCTCCTTCCGAAATAGGAATAATTTTCTCTTAAGAAATAAAAGACCAAATGAGTTAAAATAACTCAATAAATTTTTTAAGATTTAAAAATGAATTTTTTTAAGAAAAACTAACAAAATTAATAATTGAACCCATTGACATGAGCTATAATTAAAAGTTAAATTATTCATATTTTTTAAATAAGTTATAAAATATGTCCAAAGATGTTTTTAATATTTATAACTCAAATAATGAATAATAACTAGCTTAATAAATAGTAATTTACATTAATAAAAATTTGCATAATGAAATTAATTAAATCTTGCTTTCTAAGAATTCTAAGCTAGTTGAAAAGTGGGTACCTTTGATATCATTGTATTAGAAGTCTCTCTGTATATACAGTGATATTTAACTAAAAAATAATTAATAATAAACGAACAAACATTTGTATAGACCAGCTTTAATACCAGAATATCACTTCAACTAACTGATATAAATAAATAATAATATTTGCTTTACTTCATTTTAGACTTTTGTTTCTTATTCCTCAATAGCAATTCAGTATATTTTAAACTAAAAATAAAGCAATGAAAATATCAATGTGATATTTGAATACAAACCTGAAATCAATTATTCCTCAGCATAAAGAATAATTTAAATAAATTAAGAATTTATAACTTAACCAATTATTGTCTATAAAATAATTGATATTAAAAAATTTACCTTAAATAATAAAATTTTCTATGAAGTTTAAATACAAAAAAATGAACATTGAATAAGAAAAACAATTATTGCAAAAGTTGCTGATAATAAAATTTATATTCTAAATTGCATATTTTTTTAATTATATTGTTAATTTTGTAAATCAACAAAATCTATTTTTTTTTTATGAAAGTTTTTCATTTTTATTTAGAAAATTTATTTAAATCAAACATAATTTATTGTGAGCTAACTAACTAATATCCATTGTTATCAATAAAAAAAACTTTTTTTAAAAAATTTTTTATCTAGAATGTATGAATTATATTTGATTTACTAATAAACCCATTATCATTTTTTTGGTATGTCTATTGAAATGAAATTTAGTTTGTGATTTAGACCAATCTTCAAAAATAATCTAAGAAACTAATAATATTTAAAACTTTTACCTTTTTTATATACCGTGGTTTCTCATATATTAAGGAATTTTTTTAATAAATTGTGAAAAAATTTGTATTAAGGACGAAATCTTTTTTTTCCAAAAACTAAATATTTATTGATAAGTCGTAAGCTTAATTTACATTATATTTGATAATACTCTCCCTTTTCTAATATTAATTAAAGATCAATAAATAGATTTTAATAAATACTTTTATTATAGATTTTCTATTTTTATCTTTTTGATATATTAAAAACAAACATCTTTTATTAGATCAGGGATTTATTCTTTCTTCAGATGTATTAGAATATTTATTAGATAAGATTCTTATTTTCTCAGTAAAGAATTTGATAATAGTTTTTAGATTTTAGTAATTATCTTAATTTAAGGTAAATTTAATCAAAGATAAACATAAAATAGATAGATATTCACAAAGATGGAAGCCTTAAATAAATATTCAGTAATGAACCAATTCTGTAGTAAGCATAATTTAAGCTATATCTATCTAGAAATTGAATAAGCTTAGTAAGAAAACCCTCTAGCCTGCAGTTAATGTTGCTTGGAAAATAGAGAAAAATAATATATAAGTATTTAAAAAATAATAGAGAGTGATAGTAAAAAGCCAGTAATGAATTGGCCAAAAGGGTTTACAATTTAGGCTTACTAATTTTTAGATTCTCCACTGCAAAAAGATAAGAAAGGAGAATTGATTAACAAAATAATGGATTTCTATCAATAACTTTAGCAAGAAATCTTATTAGAATTAGATTAGTCAAAAAAATAGTAAATAAAATAATTAGAGCAGTATTTCTTAGATTTCTCTGAAATGAGAAATTTCTATTATGAATCTTTCAGACTTAAATAGCTGAAGGAGCTCATGGCATATGATGATAAATTAATAACATAATAATATTAAAGATTGCTAAGAGAATTAAACAACAAAAATAATAATAATAAAACAATTGAAACTTGTTTATAACACCTCTACATAAGTATAGAAAGGTATAGAGATATTGATTAATAGATTCGCTTTGAATATTCTAATTAAGCAAAATAAAATATAAAGTAAATCATTTAAGGAATTTAAATTTTACCTCAAATGTCTCAAAATTCTCAGCAACCTTAACAATAATCTTAAAATATGAGATTCTCTCAATAGAATTAATAATTTTAAGAAATTTAACTATCTCTATAATCTCAAATAGCTTAGTAAAATTAAATACTTGATTAGGCTCAATAGTCTCTAATATAATCAAGCTAAATAAATTAATTTAGCAGTTAGAATAACTAAAATCTGTTTAATAATTTGCAGACTATACCTTTTTACCCAAATATAGTGGCTCCTTCAGAAATAGGAGTAATTTTCTCTTAATAAATCAAAGAGCAAATGAATTAATATAACTCAACAAATCTTTTAAGATTTAAAAACGAATTCTCTGAAGAAAAACTAACAAAAGTAATAAGGGAATCTGTTAATATTAGCAATAATTAGAAGTTAAATTATAAGTCTTTTTTAAATAAATTATAATATATGACCTAATAGGTTTTTGATTTTAATAACTTAAACAATGAATAATAACTAGCTTAATAAATATTTTTTTACATTAATAAAAATATGCATAATGAAATTAATTAAATTTTACTTTCTAATAACTCTAAGCTAGTTGAAATGTGGGTACCTTTGATATAATTGTATTAGAAGTCTCTCTCTATATATAGTGGGATTTAAGTAATAAATAATTAATAATAAATGAACACAATTCTGTATAGACCAGCTTTAATACCATAATATCACTTCAACTAGTTGATATAAGTAAATAATCAAATTTGCTTTACTTCATTTTAGACTTTTGTTCCTTCGTACTTAACAGCAATTCAGTACATTTTTCACCAAAAACAAAGTGAAGAAAATATGAATGTGATATTTAAATACAAGCCTGAAATCAGTTAGTCATCAGAATTAAGAATAATTTAAATAAATTAAGTATATATAACTTAACCAATTATTGTCTACAAAATAATTGACATCAAAAGATCAACCATAAATAATAAAATTTTCTATCAAGTTTAAATTCAAAAAAATGAATATTGAATAAAAAATGCAATATTGTAAAGTTGATGATAAAATTTATATTCTAAATAGGATATTTTTTTTAATACTTTGTAAATTTTGTAAATCAACAGAATCTATTTATTTTTATTTGTTTTAGGATATATATAATTCATTTAATGTATTCAATTTTAATTTAGTAAATTAATTTAAAATAAAAAATATTTAATTATGAGCTAAATAAATTTTTGATGAAAAATTTTTTATTTTTTTTGTTAGTTCAGGTTCTAAATCAACTTATTTTGATAGATATCTTTTTTTATTATTCTATTAAATATTTATTTCCTACTACAGAAATAATTATCAGAGGATAGAAATATATATGTTTACTTATATTTGTTAGTGTTTGAATAAATTTAATTTATTGCTTTTTTCATAAAGATAAAACAAACAATTGATAAATATATATTTTAATACCAAACAAATTAATTTCTAAATAACTTATTAACAATATAACTTAACTTTTTAACTAATTTTAAAATAATCAATAATTTTTAACAAATATGTAACATAAATTAAATGCTAACTTACTAAATTAAACATTTTTTTAGTTATTACAATTAATAGAATATATTTATTTATTTATATATAATTAGTATTAATTTTTATTTTATTTTAGTATTTTAGATGAATTAAATTTGTTAAACTTAACTTAAATTAGTTTATAAATATATTTGAAATCACTTACTCCTACTACTTCTCTTTATATACAGAGGAAGTAATCAATAATTTCTTTCATTTATTGATTCATTAGTATTCGTAGAAATTGAGTATAATTTACTCACATTTTTCATAAATTCTTTCATTTGGATCTTTTTACAAGCTCATTAAACTATTAGATAAGCCTAAATTTTCAAAAGCTAATAAAACCTGATTGCCATCATAGTTTTGTTAGCTTCTTTAGAACTCTTTACCAAGTTCCAATAACCTATAAATACCTTCTAGTGTGCTTAGAGTAATTTCTGAATCTTCATATTAAAAGCTATCCATCAAAATTGAAAAAAGACCTCTTTATCTCATAAAATTAATTTGTGATGATGTTCCATGTATGCAAAAGTTGCCAAACGCTAATATTAATTCTTTTTTATACTAATAAAAATTCTTTCTAAATTTATAATTTTTAATTTAAATATTTTTACAATAAAATTTCCTGTTTAAATATATGCCAAAATTTTAGAAAGTAAATATCTATGATTCAATATGTGCTCTATGGCCTAGTAGCTAGAACACATTAAATTATTAATCGACTAGCAAACTTCAATTTTTATGTTTTTACTAATCTTTTCAAATCCATAGCTCAAGTGATCAAGAACCTCTAAATTAATTAATTACTTAAAAAGCCATTAAAAAATAAATTCGACAATAAAAAAATAAATAAATTTTACCATAATTTAATCCACATTTCCAAAAGTCAAGTTTGTTATGATCTAGTAAATATTCTAAGGTACTTTATCTTAGCCTTTGCTTGACAAATAGAGCAGCTTTTTAATATTTTTCATTTATAAAATTTACTATATTTTATCTTCATCACCTTCACTCAAATTTTTCAAAGCAAAAGTAATGTATTTAATATTTTCTTAGCTTTAGCCTTGTAGTCCAAGTTATTCATCCAATATTGGTATAAAGCCTCTTATCTATTAAGAAAATTAAATTAAAAATTCTTTCATTAAAAGCTTTTGTTAATTTATTGATTACTAATTCATAGGGGTGAGGTCTTACACTAAAGATAGCAATAAACCAAATTAATTACTCAACAAAAGCTTTATTTGCTTTATTTTGTTTATATTTTTCTATAATGCATTCAGAAACTCCTCTTTTAAGTGCTTCGTCTCTAACATCTAAATATTCTTAAGACATATTGGCTAAACAATATATTGCCTATTTTTAAGTTTAAATTAAAATTTATTTTCTCATTTAAAAAAACAATTATAAATTAATCAAGATTTTAGTTTATTTAATTATTTTTTTACATGAGTTGAGTATTGGTTGTCTTAGTCTTTTAGCACTTGAACTAGAATATCAATTAAAGATAAATTATTTTCTAATATTTTTTCTATGTTGTCAGCATCTGAATAAGTAAGGTTAGAAATTATCTAAGCTGTGTCTAGTTATAGATTTTTTATATTTAGTGAAGGAACTGTTAAGATTTATTGCAAAGTTTAAATAATTTTATTATCCAGCACACAAGTAGCAATATGAGGATATTCATCAATTTTAGATGTGTAGAGTTTTAATATTTTAATATTTTTTGCCAAATCAGGACTATCCACTTCGTTCCTCAAATATTAACTCTTAATGTCACCGCAAATCTTATCTAAGTAATCTTAAAGATGCTTTTTTAACAAAAAATAATGATTTATATAAAAATTAAAATACATTTAAAAATCTTTCATATTATTTCTTTTTATTCCATTTATTTATTTATATCAACTTTATGGTAAAATAAATAAATACTTGCTTATTTGTTCTACTTAAAAACTTCATATTATAAAATAAATATTTTTGTTTAGAGAATGTTCTTTTATTGAAAATCATATTAATTATTTATTTATTGAATTAAATGCAATTCTAATAAAAGTACTAAAAAAGGCTTTATTAATAAGATGTAAATAAAATATCTTACTAAAAAACTACTAAGTAAGTAAGTATGCTGTTCAAGTGAATATTTTATTTGCTTTTAACTTGAAAGGATTTAAGTTCTAAATAAAACCTTTAAATGGGATGAGTTAATATCATATAAAACAATTAGATATCAATCCTAATGCATAAAAAACATCTTAATTATTAATTCTACTCTTTATCTATGGCTTAATAAATTTTTTTGTTGCTTTTCAAGTTTATTTAAAATTGCTCAAAAGATATATGAAAATTCATCTTTTATTTATAAAATATTTACCTTTTGGTTAATTATAATTTCTTATAATACTGAAGGCATAGCATTTTCAGTAGACATCATTTAATCAATAGGTTCTTTGCTAGAAGATTTGTCCTAATTTAAAAGCTCAAATCTCTTTTTATGGAACAATTCATTATGCTTTTTGGCTCTAATTTACTTTCTAAATATCTCCTTCTTTTTACTGATAATATACTTAGCTTCATCTATTTCATCAGCTATATTATTTTCTACATTAGTTTCCATTTTTGTATTGCTTAAATGAGTTTTTGCAATTTATCTATTGTTTGTTTATTAAGCTAATTTTAATTTTTTGAAATTTTAATAATTAATTTATTTAATCATTGATAAATTGCTATTAAGATTATATTCTTACTAAATAACCGCGTTAATTTTACTAAATAATAATAATGTAGTGTTTGTTTTCCCTCCAATTATTGATAGCAAATATAATCATGATACCAATTTATTTGAAATTTATCCAATCAATCATAAATCATATGGCTTTGAAATTAATTAATTCATTCTTTTATTTTTGATTAGAATATTAAAATTGCGTATTTAATTATTTATTTACATAGAAAAATATTAAGCAAGAAGATTATTGTTTTAATAAATAATAAATATATTTAAAAATACATACTTACTTGATGTCTATCGAAAAATAGTAGAATATTTAATAAACAGAGATATTGTTAGTTGAGATTTCAAATAAGAAAGTATGTCAGTTAGATAAAAGAATTATATAAGTTAGCAACTTGATTTAGTAATAAATTAATGATAATCCAAATGAGGTTATACACTTAGAATTATTAACTGAAGATTAAAAAGAGTTTGTGCAACATTATTTGGATATGCATAATTATGATCTAACTGATTCAAAAGTTAAATAGCATATTTAATCCTCTATATTATCAGATAATTTTGTTAATGCGTTAGATGTATAATTATTTGAAAACATGTCAGTTTTAGAAATATCTCAAGTATTAAAAGCAGCTGCATATTTACAAATAGATTAACTCATACAATTATGTAATGTAGCTTTAGCTACAAAAATATACTTACCATATGATGAAACTTCTCTGCAAGCAATCAAAGAATCTCAAAACTTAGGAGAGTTAAATGAAGAAGATATCATAGCAATGAAAGAGAAATATCCATGTGCCTTTTCTAACTATGAATGCACTAACAATACAAATGAATATACATCCATAAATTAAAATTAGCAATAATAAGATAATTTATGATAACTGCATATATATAAATCATAGAATATTTGATTGATTTATTTATTTAGTTAAAAACATTCATGAATTAATTCTTTTAATATAACTAAACTTTAAGCCAAATTTTCTAATAAATAGATTATAAAATGAATTAATAAATAAATAAATACCATAAATCCTCTGTAAGATTTACGAATCGTGTACGAGGGAACAAAATTTTTATCCATGATTATTGTTATACTCATTTAAGTTTTGATACAAATTGAGTAACGAAAGAAGAGGAATTACAGTAAATAAAAAAAACCTAAAAAGATTATAAAAAGAAGTAAGTATTCAAGCATATAAATTTATTATTTGATATAATTTATTTTTGATACATATCATTTTTTATTTGTTAAACTTATTTGATTTGAAATGTACCTATCTAAATTATCTATATTGATTACAATTAAATGTGTTTTATACATAAAGAATAATTTATTTTTAAATCAGCATTATCAATTAAATTTATATTAAATTTATTTTGTAATCGTCATTTTTAATTTACAGATTAATGATTAAATATCTGTAATGTATTTATTTATTTATTTATTTTTAAATTAACAGATAAATAAATTTGGATTTTTAATGGTACATGCATTAATTATTTAATGCCTTGAGCTCAATTAATTTTTAGGTTTATCAGAATTACTTTGATATTGATTTAATACTAAAATTGTTTGTTTGAAATAATTAATTTTAAAATTAGATTAAATTTATTTAAATAATACACATAGATATCTGTATTTTTATAATAAATGATTATAAATTTGTGGATTTAAACAATTTAGTGAATTTATTTATTATTATTTTAATAACTAAAAAACTTTGAATCAATTTTTAATTTTGTAATTTAGTTGAAATATATAAATAATAAAGCTAATATTAATGACCAAAGAAGATTTTTAGATTTTATTTCTTTAAAAAGAGAGAAAGAAAATCGGATTAATAAATTTGAGGCAAAAATAAATGTCAATAAAATTGTTAATTTATTCTTTCTTTTACTTTTTTGTATAAATGTGAGCTGAATTTAGTGCAATTTAAAATTCATAAATTTCATTAAAATAAATTAAATAAAACCTTTTTTTCTTTTTTTTTTGAAGTTATTGCAAAATTTTTAACAAGTAAAAAATAAAATTTTATTAATTAAAATGAAATTAATAAATTGCTAAATATTTTTTTCCTTTAAAAAATAATTAAAAAAATGTTTTTTTTTTTACATTTTAATGAATTATTTTAATTTTTTGAAGGAGAGAATAAAATAAATGGATGAAAACTGCTAGTAGAAGTAACAAAATATATGATATAGTATGAATGTTATATAGAAGGACAGTAAATTAATATCAATATATTTATAATTATTTATTTATTTAGGTGAGATGAGAATTTTTTTATATAATTTAATGATGTCGTAGTTAGTCAATTTTTTACAAATTAATTTTACATTTTCAGTAAAAAACTCTAAAAAATGCTAATTATTTTATTAATTCAATAATCTCAGCTTGCAGCAGCAACAGAAGAAGCAGAAGCAGCGTTATTAGATATGATGGGAGCTATAGTGTTGAGAGGTTATTCAGAGTCTTACTTGTCTAAGGCAGGAGTGACTTAGGCAACTTCTTGGTTAGCAGGTTTAACATCTTCAACACCAGTGACGTGGTGAGCTAAGTTGTGGAAATTGGCCTTCAAATTTCTATTGAATCCCCAGAAAGGAATAACAATAATTTCATAATAGATAAGACATCCAAAGACGACAACTATGTAACCACAGAATTGACCTACTCTGAACTTATCCCAACCGATAGCAATGGTGAACATCCAAACAACGAAGGGGGAAACTTGAGAAATCATAGATCTTGAGAGAGCAGAGGCATACTTGACGCAATAGAAAGCAAGACCGTTCAAGATGGCAATAGCGATGATACCGAGGAAAATCATGATTAAGAGAGTAGGTTAGAAGGGTCCTTCAATGGTGAAGACAGTCTTAAAGAATTGAGGAACATCTTCCATCATACCGTTAGGGCAGTCATCAGCCATAGATTAAGGACAGGGAATGTAAGAGAAAATATTTAAAGCAACCCAAGTGATAAAAATACCAGTTGTACCTTCATAACCGACAAGCTAGTTAGGATTCAAGTAGATCATTTTGAAGAGCTTTTCTTCAAGGACTGATTGACCAGAGGAAAAGAAGAATGAACAGATAATTAAAATTATACCTAAAAGTAATTTGCTTGGATCGATGTCATCTGATTTATTCAACAAGATTGAAGTTATACCAATAGTAGCAAATCCGCAAACAGCTAAAAAGAGACCTAAGACGTGTTGTCTGAAAAGCTTTCTTTTCAAGAAGATAACTGAAAAGACAGCAGTGATGACGATGTTACCACCTCTGATCATATAGTAAATAGAGAGAGGCATCATAGACATAGCAAAGAAAGAAATGGTGGAGGCGGTGAAATCGCAAGCAGTAGGAATAGCGAAAATCCATTTGCTGGGGTTAAGATTAAGACCTCTTTCTTTGGCAACTTTTAATTCTAATTCATAATCCTTGGGGTAGTACTTTTTCTAGAGCAAATAGATTAAGTAACACAGCGCTTCACCTATAAACATCAGCATCGTCTGCATAAACGGGTGATTAAACTGTACTCCGTTAACAATACTTCTTTGTTATTGCTTGAAGATAATACCTGTTCCTACACCTTCAAATAGAAGAATAACCAGTAGGAGGTTTACTTTGAATGTTGTCATAACCATTTTTGATGAGGGGGGTTTACTTTACTTAACTTTAATTTTGTTTCTTTGTTTAAGTTGCTTAGAACTTTTTTTGTTTGTTGTTGATTTGTTTTATTTAATTAAATTATGAAATTATCTCAGATTTTTGTCTCCTTTTTAAAACTCTTTATTTGATATGATAAGCTATTGGTCTATAAATATCATATATGTTAAATTCTATTTAAGTCTGACTAATAATTTACTAGAACTGTCTGTTCATACAATACAACACCATACTTTCATTTCATTTAATTAATTTCTTCAAGACTCAATTCAAATACACTTAAATAAAATAAATCCTCGAAATAATCTATAACTTTACTAGTGAGTTTAGCCCTTTTTTAGTTTATCACTCATGTAAATTAATTATTTTTGTGTCTTGATTAGTGAAGTGATAGCTGATGAAATTGTAACAAGCTTAAAAAAATAAACGCTTAACAAATCAATTATATTACTTCTAAAATTAGGTTTAAATGTATGATAAAAACCTTTTAATATTTAATCTTAGCTCTGATTTTTCATTTATAAAATTGTTTAATTTTTAGTTAATTTTTACTTTCTTGCGATATTAGCCATATTTGTTCTAAATATAAGCTTGATGTTAGAAATTTGTTAAGGTCTGTTTAAATTTACAATAAATAAAATTTGTATAAATAATAATAGACAATTATGTATTGTTTCATGAAAATATTTTAAAAGTTGCGTTTAAAGTTAAATTTGAATAGTATACATTTTATTACGTAAGTATTCATTGATATAAATAACTCTAATAATCAAATCAATTTTACTCATTTACCTTCCTAATGTAATTAATTTAAGACAAAATGTAAAAACTTTGTTTGTTTATTAGTCAATAAAATCAACGAACTTATTATTTTGCTAATGAATATACAAAAATTTAAATTCATAGTACAGAGAGAGGATAATTTATAATTTTCTTACATTACCACAAAAAAAGAATGAATTTAGTATATTAAATTTTCATCACAAATTCAACATTTTTATCTTACGGATAAATTATATTTTTGTGGCAAATAGAAAATTTAAAAAACTATCATTTATAATAACCTTCATTCTAATCTCTTTTTTTATACTTTCAATTATTTTTTTTAATAAAAGAATACTTTGTTGCTAAAACAAAAACAAATTCAAATGTGGTAAAAGCAAACATCAACAAATACTTAAAAATTTTTCTTTCAAATAAAAATAATAGAAATTCTATTCATAATAAAATATATTTTTAAAGTAAATGAACAATTTTATTTCCTTGCAAAATCTCTTGAATAGAAAATGAAGAAAGAGAAACTGTAATTGGAATAAAGTTTAATTAAATATTTAGAAGCTCTATCAATCGCTAAAACTTTCACTAGAAGAAAACTGTCTTAATAAAAAAATTAATATCAAACTAGCCACACAAATATAAAATATTTGAATTTCCCTTTATTAAAATTGAAATCTTAGGTTTGCAACAAGATATTAAAATGACAGCAAAAAACCTCTCATTTATTTGATTTGGATTCCATGGCTTAAGGATTTAAAGAGGCCTTTTAGCAAATCAGAATTCTTTAAGTTGCTTTGTAAATTTATCTGACGATTCCTGGTGGCTTTTATAAATAAATTTATAAAAATAAATTTGTTTAATGATCGAAATTACAAATTTAATAACGACTCTTCTAGTTTTGGCATACTATATAAAGTAATCTAAATATAAAAAAATAAATGATTTATTTATTGATTCTAACTTTTGTTCTATTTATAAATCAAAATAAATTAGAATTACCCAACTATTGTTGTAACTGAAGTCAATTGATATATTTAAAGGTCTTTAACTAGTAAAATAATAATTTCAACAATTGAAGATAATTTTTAAATAAATTTTGGGAAATTTACACTTATTATATTTATTCTTTCAAAACTATAAATTTTACTTCAAATAAAAAAATAGCCTTATTTTACATAAGAAAGCTCTCTCCTATTATAAATACAAGTAATAAATATTTGTCTTAATCTTTACAATAAGTTGTCTAACTATTAATTCATTCAAATAGATATTTAAGAAGAACAAATAAAAATTCTGTTTATTAAAAAAGAAATACTAGATTTAAAAAAATATATTATAAGTTTTGTAAATTTAAAGATAAATTCAAGTAAAAATATAGCTTTTAAATGAAGAACTAATTATAAATATTATAGTAAATTATATTTATTTTTATTCAATAAATGAGTTGATAGAAGTAATTCAAAAATTTAAAAAAAAGTTTCTATTTGACTTATTAGCAGATTTTTCAATAAAAAATAAAGTTAGTTTGTTAGTTTTTTTATTTATATTCAATATTTTATTTTTATCAATTGTAAAGATTGTAAGCCAGCCAACTCCTTTAAAATTCATACTTGAATAATTTATTAAAAGCCATTTTATTTATCTTGTTTTACAACTTAAAAAATTTTTTTTTCTAAAATAGATTTCAGTTTTAATTTTTTGAAAAACCTATTACAACTTTCTAAATAAAAATAGCTAAATAATATTTGAAATAATAGCTTAATTTTGAATGAAAGTTAGTTAAATTGTTGATTTGTTTGATGCGATTAAAGTCAATAAAGATTTCATTATAAATATTGTTTTTTTAATTCTTTTATAAACATTTATATATTCTTCTAAATTAAGACGTAGATTTATTTCTTGATATTAAATCTATTCATGCATGTTTAATTACAAAACAATATGTATTAATTTAATAACTCATCTCAGCCAGATACGTTCTCTAATTTTTTCATATTATCCTTATTAATATGCGTAAGAATACGTCTAATTATTAATACCTCAAATAATTATTTATTAACATTTTTTAATTTGTAAAAGCTCATTAATGTTTTTTTAAGCTAAACTAAATTATGTACATGCATATATCATTGAATCATAATTTATATTTATTTATGAAAAATTTGAAAACTACTATTGATAATAAAGACAAATCAATTCATTTATTATAATATAATTTAAATAAATAAAGTTAATTTTTCAAAAATCAAATTCAATTTTATAAATTTCAAAGTCAATTTATAATAAATTAAGATATAATTGAAGCATTTATTTTATCAAGTATTTTTTATTATAAAACAGAAAAACATTTTATTTTATATTCAAAAAAGGTAATGTTATTAATTTATAAATGATATCATAAACCTTAAATTCATTTCAATATTTGGTAAAACTAAGTTAATAATATTTAAATATGTAATTATGACAATTAATCTTACTTACATAGATCAAAAATTTAAATGTTTATATATCGATTTAAAATTAATACACTAAAAAATAAAAATGTTTAATTTTTTAAAATTAATCTAAAAAAAGATATTCAAATACTCTAGTTTCTTACATATTAATGCTAGAAAGAAAAAAATTCTTTCTAAAATTAAAAGATTTAAATAAGTTTATTAAATGCAAATTTAATAGCTAAAATGGACTTAGGATACATAATTTGAAAGGTATCTAAAATATTTATTAAAATAAAACTTATTTACAAATTAAAAATCATCAATCAACTAATTAATTTTAATAAATATTTTCTTTTTACTGAACTATTATTAAAAATCAAAAAAATTAATTTTGCATATTTAAAATGCTTCTGAATCGAAAGCATTATTATTTGTTTTAGTGTTAAACTGAAACAAAATAATAGTTAACAAGTTAGTTAGTTAATCATCTATTTATTTATTTGTAGATTAAATTTTTTGAAATTTCAATATTTATTCATTCATTCATTCTTTTGATTTTGATTTATTAACTACAATTTTAAAAATAGTTAAAAAAAATATTAAGTATTTATTCATTCATTTATTTATTTGTTTGTTTTTGAAATACAGATTTGTTTTTTGGTTTAAAAAGAATCTTTTTTATTGATAATTAGATCGCAATAAAATTAATAAAATAAGTTAAATATGAGTCAAAGCAAAATAGGTTTTACAATATTTAGATTTTAATGACGTTTAACCAAAACCATTTTATTTTATTTTAGAAAATTTTGTGATTCTGCCACCTGGATTTGAGCACATATCATAAATTATTTATGGTGAATTGGAAGTAAGAATTAAAAAGCTTAATTTTTTGAATGTCTTACATCATGAAGGAGATGTTAGAATAAGGATGAACTTTTTTGCGGAAAAAGGGGCGAGTCACTTGCTAGTTCCTCAGAATGCGAAAAAAGAGCTTCTTAGATATTTTAAAACATCTTACAAATATTTGATTGGCTGCAGTATTTGGAATTTTAGTCATTATCTATTTGATATGAATATCCTTAAATTATCTGTTGTTGATCATAATGATTTAATTTTAGGCTTTGTTGACATCCCTTTCGAGAATTTTTTAGAATAAAAGTAATTTTTTTTAATGTTAAATCTTATTTAATTATTCAATCGTCTTATACAATTTAGTTTTTAGCGTTAAGCATTTTATTCTGTTTTTATTTTTTATCATTAATTTTAAAATTTGTAAATGATCTAATTACTCCAAATAAATAATGGGACTGATTGAGATAGTTTAAAGATGATTTTGTTTAAAAATTTGATAATTTGATTTATAATTTATAGCATAACAGAACATACTGAATCTTTGTTTAAAAACTTGAAGGGGAATTTTGCGATAGTATCGCCTAAGAATCCAAATCAAAAAATAGGAAGCATAGAATTGGAAATTAGTAATATTTTTGATACAGATATTAGTAAATTTGTCAAGAAGGCTGAAGCAAAATACAATCAAGCAGAGTTTAAAGTGATTGAAGATTGTGTAATTCAATAAATATTATAAAAGTAAAGTCCCAATAACGGAGGAGCTATTAATCCTTAGTATAATCCTTCATTTGAATAAACTTAAACTCTAAGTGTAAAGCCATAGTTTCAAGATATGTTTGGGCAGAGAATACCTGCTTCTTTGGTGTAAAATAATGAGAATTATGATCCAGCAAGATATTCAGGAAGTAGTTTTTATTAATAAGAAGCATAAAATTAATAGGTTTAGATTTAAAATATAAACGATTAGCAATTATCAGTGCAAAATAATCTGAAATAAACACAAAATTAACAGTAGAAATAATCATTTTAAAATAGTTAATAATAATATGGTAACCATTCAAATTAGAAGCAGTAAGCTGGCAACTAGTCTAATTAAAAGCAGTAAGCTCAGACTTAACATTCCTAATAAGTTAAAAACAATCAGACAAATAAAATTGGTGAAAAAATAAATGTAAACTAAAATAATTAGAGTAATGGGAATATAAATAATTAAACTTTGAATAAAGATAGTACTAATCCTAACGATAATGCCTTTGTTTTATCTAGCCAAAACTCTTTATTTATTTAAAAATAAAATGAGATGCAGTAAGAGTAAGTTATTAAAATGGGAGAAATAGAAAAAACAAACAAGCAACTAGCTAATAAACTTGATAAGTTGGTAAATTTAGGGGAGTAGATATATGATTAATATTAAGAGCAAATTCAGTAGTAAAGAGCCTTGGAATAGCAGAGGATTAAAGAAGAGCAAGAGAGAAATTTAATTGAAAACAAAAGACTATAGCTTCAAACTTAAAAATTGTAGCTCAAAGAAAAAGAACTTTAAGAATAAAAGCTAGAAAGAGAAAGGCAAGCCTAAAAAGAAAACTAATAGCAAACATTTAAATCACAATAAAATGTAAATATGCAAACTTTTTAGAAGCCAAAAGATTTTAAATAACCCTTCCCAGTTAATCAGTAAATCTTCTCTAAAAATAGACTTAAAGTGCAAATGTTTGAGTTTAATTGCACTGACAGTAACTTTTTGGCTAAAATATCCCAAAAAAATATTTATGTAGAATGCATTCTGCCCAACTATTTTAACTGTAAACAAGCTAACTCTGACATCATGAAGTAATTATTCAAAATTTTATTTAAAAATTATCACTGGTGGGTGATAGATATTATTATCATATTTTATTTGAATAAATTCAATTTTTACTTAAATAAGTAAAATTTTTACTATTAGATGAGTTTAAAATTAACTAAAAATAAATTCCATTTTTTTATCAATTATTTAATTTTTTATAATTAATCATTCATTAATCATTATTTTCTTTTGAATAGTAAATATTTTTAATTATGATATGAAAAAAGCTGTTTTTATTTTTAAAGTTTTTATTCTAATTTTTTAAATTTATATTTAAAAAAAAAAAAACAGAACTGTTTGTAAGAATATTTAAGAGACACTGTTTAAGTTTAATAGCGAAATAAACCAAAACATAAGCATTTTACCAGATTAAATAAATGATTTACTAAATCAGCAAATAGAATTCCAAATTAAGGCTTTTAGTATTCCTAAAAACACTACTGATATTAGAAGAGTAAAGAAATTAAGTTAGATAGTATTTTAATTATATCTATTTATTTAAATAATTAGGACAATAACGATTTGGTTACTTTACTAGCAACATCTGTTTTAAGTGTTAAGGAGTTTTTAGCTAAAAGCAGAGATTTTATTGGTTTGTTTCATTTAGACATGAAAACAAAATTTCAAAGTGCTGCCACTCATGATAAATAACAAGAAAGCAAGTAAATGGTGATAAAAAAATAAGATTTAAAGCCAATAGAAAAAAATAATGATTAAATTGTTGGTTCTTTCAAAGTAGGAATTTCTATGATTTAAGATAATATATAATAAGGAACAATCTACTCTTAACACCACAAGAGTGTAGCTATGAAAAGCATAAATCCATATTAAACGTCCAACTAATATTCAAACTAACCTTTCTAGCAGCCTATTTAAATTATCAAACAGCCTACTGTCTCCTTCTAAATTTATCTTAAATTTTCTAATCTTCTCATTCTTAATAACTACATTAATGAGTTAAATGGAAAGAAAATATATTTACAATTTAAAGTCTATGGGACTTTAGAAAACATTCTAACAAAGCAAATAGAATACAAAAATACTTACATCAATTCATTTGAATCAGAATTCATTATGCCTTGCAACAAAGACACAATTATAAAAATGGTAAATTTCAATAAATCATTTTCTTCAATTGTTAAAAAAAATAAAAAAATAAATCAAAAAAAGATTTAAAAAAAAATATTTTTTTTAAGAATTAATTTCAAATTTTTAAAATGAACATAAAATAATATAATGTCATTTAACTTGAAATCATTTTAATTTTTTAAAAACAAAGTATTTTTGAATTTTGTTTAGCAAATAGATTATGCTAATGAATAGAAAATAAAATAAAAATATAATTGAATTTTAAAATTTTAATTCATCTTTTCATTGAAATTTTACAACTTAAAATTTTACTAAAAAAATAAATATTAAAATTAAAATTTACTTTATGATTTTTAAATTTAAATGTTTCTGAGATATTGATTTAATTACTTACTTTTTTATATAGATTTATTTATTTATTTAGCTAGTTTTTTGTTAGTTTAAGATTTTAACTTAATTTGTCAAAATATTATAGAGAAAAGTTCCTCTTGTTGTTGAAGTTTGGGCGAAAAGCTATGAAAAGTAATAAGATGATCTATTGGGATTAATAAATTTAAATCTTAGTAAGATATCTAATAGTGTTTTAAATAAAAATAATAACTTTAATGATAATTGGTGCTCTAGCGATAATAATAGTATGATGGTAATTGTGTCTAATGAAAATTAGGAGTTCGCATAGATTCCTTCTAAGAGAATCATTGGGCAAGTATTTACATAGCTAGTCTTTGGATCAGTAGGATAGATTACTAAATTTAAAGAAACATAAGCACAAAATGTAAATCATTAATCAATTCCGGTTAAAGATGTTGCTAGTTTTGAATAAAAATAAAGCATAAATATGAATTCCTAAAATGCACATTTCAATTAGCAATTACAAAATACTAATTTAAATTAGTAAATACAAAATATGCACCTTTCAGATATTCCAGAAATATAAATTGTTGATTAATATCTATAGGAAAATATCCCAAATCAATTTTAAGATGCAGATAAATAAGAATAAGCTAATTCTAATAAAATTCAATAAGCTTAGGCATAGAAAACAAATAAATAGAGCACAAATAATAAAAACAAATTAAGTTTAAATCAGTATTTACCTGAGAATAACATGACACCATCCGAAATAATTTATTTAGAGACCTTTGAATGTTTAAGGGTTAATGACTTGAAGATAAAAAACAGGATCAGGGAATTTGTCAACTCTTTAAGGCCTCCTTAGTATTTTATCAAATAGTTTGATTTATTTAACTTCCTCTCTAATCTTCCAATTAAGTGGCCATCACTTTAGAATTTAGTTTACTTTTGCAAATTTTTTGACTTTCAAAATGTTTCATATTACGAAAGTGAATTATTCACTAAATCTTATAGTGCATATTTGCTCGTTGAAGAATAAATTAGGAGTTCTCTGACTTCTACCATTCAAGCATTCGTTGAGGTTCTACGCATAAACAGGATCACTATCATTGAATTCGAAAAAATTCTAAACAGCAACAGCAAATTTGGGTACACTACTAAAGAGGAATTACAAAACACATTTGCACAGCTAGCTCTTGCTGGATTAGATTAACAACTTGTAGAAAATATACTTAAATATTTAACCAAAGGTATTTCTTAATCTTATAATTTAATTTTAACTACTTGAAATAGATAGTGTCATAATTTATGAATAAAATTATTTTTTAAAAAGAAAAAGACCAGGAAGGAGGCAATTTGATTAATGTAGGGCAAATTGTGGATTACTTGAAATAATTAGAAACATATTCTAAGATTAGGAATCTTTACTAATATGATGAATAGCTTTTTAGGGATCAAATTATTTAAAATTTGAAATAAGAAATTGCTGTTAACAAAATTCAAATTGGAATTATTTCTGAAGAAAAGGTAAAGAAAATTTTCATTTTAATACAATTTATTAATATTTGAAACATTGTTTTAATTTTTTTATTATGAATAAATTTTAGACTTAGAACTGCTTGGAAATTGACATAAAACTATGCAAAGATCTATTTTAACAAGTTGGTATAGAAATGAGTTTCTGGGAATGCTTTACTGTTTTAAAGGAAATTTAGGAACTGAATGGTTAGAATACAAATATGAACTACGCTTTAAAGGTTCCAGTCCTTTAGTTTAATTCTTACTTGTTAAGTTTAGAAAATGCTATTTTAGAATAGCAAAAGCTGCCTAACAATAGCATAAAAAGTAATGATAGCGAATTAAGAGATTTAAATATGCTACTCAACAAATCATTGATGAAAAATAAATAATAAGATAACTAATAAAAAGATGGATTAAACAATTAATAGGAAGAAGTAAAAAAGGAACCAGAAAAGAGCGAAGAACATTTATTAAACTACTAATTTAAATTTAGTGTAGCTTCTATGACTGAGTTGAAAATAAGGGAAGATTAAGATGGAAAAATCGTTTATATCAGATATTTACTCCCTCTGGAAGATGAAAATTGGATTGATTCAGGTATCTTTGAGCTGAAATACAAAAAGGAAAATTATTATAGACTGGCTTTATTTGGTACTCATAAAATATTCATTAAGAATACAGAAAATATTTTGAATGTATTCAAAAGTAATGACATATAAATAGAGATAAGAGAATTGACAAATATAAACGAAATAGAAAATAAAAGCGCTTTGGATGATAATTTGATAGCTAAAACATAATTAACAATAGATAGCATGTTGGATTTATTTGAAGATGGGTCCAATAATTATGTCACAAGGACCACTATTTTAGCTCTTGAAAACTCTGAAAATATTCCTATTGGTAATATCAACTTTAAGATAGAGTTTAAGAAAGAAATTGTACAGCAAGGAACTCAAAAGTACTAAGAAATTGTCTTTGCAAAAGAACAACAAGTACAAAAACTACTTCCAAAACAAGGATTTTTAACAGTAAATGTGAGAGTTAGCAACATTGAAGAGTAATGCGTAGTCTAGTTTAAATTATTTAAAGATGACACTTACCTTAATCACCTCTTCAAGCCTATATAATAGAACAATGCAATAGAAAATCAGCAATATTTCATCTCGATATCCAAGGAAGTTATTAAATACCTTGAGGAAGGAAGCGCTTTGGTAAGAATTCTTGATGAGAATGCTTAAATTTTAATTGCTGAATATGAGTTCAATTTAATCAATATTCTAGTCAACCAATAAATACAAATCAGTGAATCAGTTTTAAATTTAATAAGCTAACAACCAATTGGCTTAGATATTCACTTAACATATGAGAAACAACAAAACTAAAAAATTCATTGATCTCAATTAAAAAGAGTTTACTTATTTATTCAATTTATTTATGAGTATATTTTTATGTAAATCTATCTTTCTATCTACAATATTTATAATATAAATTACAATATAAAAACATAATAATAAAATGCATTTAAATTAGATTAATCTAAATTAAAACTATCATAAAAAAATTTATTCATTAAAATAATAAATTTAGATTATTTATTATTCTTTTAAAAAGCTAGCTAAATAAATATTAAATTAATATAAATTAAAACAATCATAGAAATAATGTTTATTAATAAAATATTATAAATAAATTTAGCTTATTTGTTATTTTTTTAAAAAGTTTAATAAATAATAACAATTATTTATTATTTTAATAAATAAATAAATAATTTAAAAATATTTTTTAAGATATTAAGAATTTTTATTAAATTAATAAATTAATGAATTTTTAAATTTGAATAAATATTTTTCTCTCTCTAATATTCATTTTATATTTAATTAGGTAATTTTATTTTTATATTATTTACCAATTAATTATTCTTTTTAATTTTATAATTTAAATGAATAAGCTAAATTTATTTTATTCTTTTTTTTCTTTCATTCTTTAGCAAAAAAGTTTCATAAGTATTTTCAAAACTATCATTTTATATTGATATGAATTGAAATTTTTAAAAGACTCAAATCAATTTTAAATTATTTTATTTTCTTTCTTTTTTTAGGTTTTGAAAAAAAATAATTAATTAATTATCAGATACATTAAAATAAAAATACTTTTTTCATGGTAAAAATAAATAATACCTATGTGAAAGATAAGCTCTTTTGATAATAAAATTTTAATAAAATTTCATATTATTTTAATAATTTTACTACTTATTTACTCACTTACTATTTATTGATTGGTAAAAATAAAATAAAATAAATTTAATTTTTAAAATCTCAAATTATTTTAACAAAAATTTTAAATAAAAAAATAATTTAAAGAAAAATTTATTTATATGTAAATGTTAAATAATTGCTATGAGTGGTGCTTGTTTTTGCATGTATTAAAAATTGATACATAGAAGTATAAAATAAAGGGAACTAATTAATACAAATAATTAGATATATATACAATTAAACCAATTCATAATTTAATAATTAAAAATAATTCATTCTTTTTATTAAATCTTTGCAAGCAATTAAGCAAAAAAAAAAACAAACGCAAATGAAGTTCTAAAAGAGGAACTTTGCACTAACTAATTAATTTTAGAAAAATTGGCAAAAAATGAAATTACAAACAAACCCTGAAGTTGGTGTTTTCAAAGTTTTTTTGAATTCGCTATTCTTTTTTACTTTTGAAAGTGGCGCTATTAACAATTCTTTTTATTTCATATAAAAAGTTTGCTAATTTGGCAAATCAACGCTTTCGAAAACAAGCAGGGGTTAAATAAATGCGTACTTTAATCGCTCTGGATTCTTTCAATGGATCGTGAGTTTCATCAGTATGCAACACCATAACACCATATTTTGCCTACATATATGCTTTTCTTTTGTTTTCACCTAACTATCAAATCTTTTTTGGTTTCAAAATAATTTATTTTGATTGTTATTTGTTAAAAATTCAAAATTAATTGTTTGCTATATTTTTAGAAAATATCAAACAAATCTTTTATCTATCTATCTGTCTCTTGATAACTTTGATTAATACATACTATTAAATATTGATATTTGTTAGTGTTTTTAATTTTTTGTATGATTTTATTTGATATTTAATAAATAAATAAATATTAGAATGAATGAGTAGGTGTGTGTGTGTGTGTGTGAATGTGTTTGAATGGATCAAAGAAATTATTGAATATTTATTACATCAAATTCACTGATTTTTAAATTGAAATAAAAAACAATAAAATTTTTATTTAGTTGGTTATTTTTAAAGATTGAAAACAAACATATTAAATTCATTAATTCGTTTATGAGTAGTTATATAAATCGCGGCCCTAAGGATAATTTTAATAAACAAGGTAAATTAAAGCTAAATTCATCACTCATAACTATATTTATGGTTTAGGCAGTTAAGTTTATTCTTAATTAATATCAGATTATAGAAAAGAAATAGAAGATGAGCTGAAATATAAGAGTAGTCTTTCATAGTATTAGGTATTTCATAATATATTTATTTGATAAAATTTAACATAATTCTTGATAAAAAATTCAATTAATATGTTAATAGAAAGATATTTATGAAAAAGAACAGTACATCAAAGAACTTGAAGGTCACTGCAAAGATTTAAAAAGTAGAATTTGAAATATTTTGTTTAATTAGAACGTTTAAATATTATTAGATAAATATAGAAATTTATTTCAATTATTAAATAGCATTACTTAGTGAATATAAAAAGATGGGAGATGATAAAGAATACTAAAAAAAGCAGAGAGAAATTGAAATTGAAAATTTGAATATGAGAGTTTTGTATTGAATTTGTTTAACAATAATAATAAGTTCCTTTATAAATTCTTAATGTTATAGGTAACTAGAAAACAAGCTTAAATTGTATGAAGATAACGAGCTGGCCAAACAAAGAATTATTGATTCAGAAGTTGAAAAAGAAAAATTAAAGAACTAGGAGATCGTTGATAGGTTTAATTAAAAATTTACTTTCTTTGAAGAATAAATATAGATCTTGGAGGGCTAACTCCTTGAAAAGAACAGATACATTTTGGAACTTGAGACTCAGAATAAAGACTTAAATTTCTTTAATTAACTTGTAGAAGAAAAACAAACACTGATTGAATCACTCAGAAGAGAAAACCAAGTCTTAATTAGAAGGATTCGTGAACAGTTCAGAGATGAAGCTTTTGGAAAAGAAAAGTTTGATTTTGAAGAAGAGAGGAAATTTATTTAAGAAATCATCAAAAAGAAAGAGTAACAAGGACTCTTTGTAGATGGCTTTGTTTCCAATCACAGAAAAGACAGTCAAATCTCTGAAAGTGTAAGGTAATAGCAAAATGTTGAGTAAAATAAAAGATACAGAAATGAACAAATATAGCAACTCTCTAATTACAATAACGTAACAGAAGAACAGAAACTTGCTAGTGAAAATCGTGCTGATTCAATAATTGACAGATATGAAGCAAATTAGACATAAAAGTAAATCCAAAATATCAAATTCTTTATTTGAAAAATATTTTATAATACTCTCAAAAAAATATTTTATTTATCGTGTTAGTAAAATTAATTTAAATTTTTTTTTATTAAGAAAACTTTCATAGCAATATCCTTAACCTTCAGAAGCCGAAAAAGAGGAGATTAGAAAACACTAGGAAAGACTAGAGAAGTTAAAATTAAAATATAGATAAAGTTAATGATTATGGTTGTGTCTATTTCATATCGTTTAATCAAGTTTTAATCTTTCAATTCTATTTTGTAATTTAAAATGTTTTAATTAATAATAAAAAATATCTATTTCACCCACAAATTTTCTGAATTTAAATATAAAAAAATTAATAATATTCAATAAAAATAAAGATAACAAATTTTTTTCTTGAAAAAGATTTAACCTAAGATGCGCGTATTTATGAGAATAAATATATATTTTATATTAATTTTATATTATTAGAAATTAATTTACAAATTTTTATCTAAAACATTTAATAAAAATATTTATATCAAGATATAAAAGTGATAATTTTTGATAAAAAACAAACAATATTTTAAATAATCATTTTTTTTTCATGAATTAGACTTTATTGATGAAGATTATAATTATAGAGAGGTACATATTTATATTAATTTTTTGTTATTTACATTTATAAATTTTTAATTAAAGCATAATAATATCAAGATATTAAAGTTATACTATTAGATAAATAAATAAACAAACGATATTTACATAACAAATTTTTTTTATAGATAGATTTAACTAATTATGAAGATATTCTATTTATATTTAATTGAATTTTTTGTTATTTCAATTAAAAAATCTTTATTTAACCTTATTTATATCAATATTTTAGAATAAATAAATGAAAGTATTTGATTAAAACAAACGATATTTTAAATAAAAAATTTTTTTCATGAGAAAGATTCTGCCAATAAATAAAAAGTATATTTAATAGGGGAAATATTTATTTATATAAAATTTTCATTTATTTGAAATATAAAGTTTCTTTATAAAGCACTAAGTAAAATAATTTTTTATTAAACGTATTCATTTTATTTATTTAAAAAATTATTTTGTTTAAAAATTGATAAATTTTTTTTGATATTTCAATTTTATTTTTTGCATATTGATATTGATTTATCAGCATATGATGTTAAAAATAGAAAATCTCCAGAATGAGATATTAATCCTCCAGCTACAATTACATTTGCTTTTTCAGCTGTGAAAAGTTCTGAGGTAATAAGTTAATTAGTTTCTTCGTCTAACTTGACAATATCAACGCCTGCCCAATAAGTTATGATGGATTTATTTCCTGGGTTATACTAAACTTATTATACATTTGGAATCAGATTTTACATATCGTTTTATGAATTTAAAGTTCCAGAAACCAAAAATTAATTCCTAACTTAGTCATAATTAATGTTATCAGCAGCCAATCTGGTATCAATAACCTAGTGAAACTTCAAGGAACCATCCTTTTAGATTTTAAATGAGCGTAACTTTTAACCCAAAGTGTCAGAAATCAAAATAGTATCCTTTTGATCAAATGCTACTCCGTTAACCATAACTCCATTACTTTCTTCTACAATTTTGCATTCAGCTAGCTAATTGATCTTAAATTAGCATTCCCATAGATGAGATCCTCTAATTTTTTTCTCTTAAAACATTTAAATTTGATCTCTTTCTGCTTAAGATAAATGACTAGGTCCTTCAAGAGGGAATGCTATTGGGAACCAGTCAGTCACTAAAAACCTTTGATTGTCTAACACAACCAAGTCATTAGCATCTCCTGTAAATCTTGGGCCTAAATGAGTGAAATATTTAAACACAAGAGATATGTCACCATTTTTACTCTTAACAACTTCAAAAACTTCTATTCTATCTCCATTTGATTTTTCAT
This sequence comes from Tetrahymena thermophila SB210, assembly GCF_000189635.1. Lineage (NCBI taxonomy): Eukaryota > Ciliophora > Oligohymenophorea > Hymenostomatida > Tetrahymenidae > Tetrahymena > Tetrahymena thermophila. The sequence goes on from NW_002476554.1 coordinate 655,719, forward strand.
AGCCGTGATTGCAAACATAGTAAGTGTTTCCTTTAATATATTATCCATGAGGGAAAAAGTTCAATTCTTTTGGGTATCCAATTAATTTTAATTGTTATATATTAAACTATTATGAAGCAATTCCTGTCACAGCGTAGCATCCTCCTTTTTCGATCTGATCTAAAGGAATTCCTAGTATATACATTTTTAAAAGGTTGGTATGACATCCTATCAGTGTGTCTTCATCAAAAAATACTGCATCTTCAGGTCCAATCATCTAGAAATCAGCTTATTGATATTCGCATTCCCCATAATATTTAGTGAACTCTCTTAAACCAGTATCGTTGTTAATACCATAGAACAGAATTCCAGACAAAGCTGATATTATTGTTGCAGTAATAACAATTTTTTTAATCATTAAGAACAATTTAAAATGTATTGTTGTTTTAATTAATTCAAATATAAATTATGATCTCTGTTTTTTTCTAATATTTAAAACTAGCCTTGAATATGATTTATTTTTATTATTTTAATTTAAACTTCAAAAAATAGTAATCAGCTTCATTTATTTCTAATCTTAGATAGATATATTAAAAACCGAGATATTAACTTAAATAATTCTTTTATTATTAAAAATGAATAAGATTAGTTTCATATAAATTTACATTATAAAAATAAATATTTGAACATAATTAATTAAATCTGACAAAATTTATGTAATGTTAAATGTACGTTTAATTTTCTTTAAGATATGTATCTAATATTTATTAATCCATCTTGTTACTTAGTTTTATCAAATTGATTACAAAATTTTTAACATCTCTAACTAATAAATTATTTATTTACTTTCAAATGGTTTAATTAAAATCCAAAAAAACTATAATTTTGAAAACCCTAGTTTTATTAAAATAGTTATTTTTTACTTATATTTAGTTTTATTTTAAAACATTTTAGTTATTTTTCAAGAAAAACAATTAAAAATATGGTTTATTATTAAAATAAGTAGTATTTAATTAAATAAGTAGATATTAGAATTTAACTTTATCTTAAGATAGATTGTGTAAAAATTTAAACTATTTGGCATATTAAAATAACTGGAATTATAAAACTTGATTTCAGTAAATAATAAAGTATTAACAGGGGTGTTAGGGTATGCTTTTTCAACCTTACTTACGGATATTGAAAAAATATATTTTATTATTTATATAATTACATACTCCCTTTTTTAATATTTTTTAATAAAAAAACTCTTAAAATAACTAACTAACTAACTGTATTTTAAAATTGGTTGATAGATTTGATAATTTTAATAAATGATTTTATGAAAATATTTTTGTTTCTTTTAAAAAAATTGGCTTACTAACAAATAAAAATGTTTGTGGATTTACTGATAAAATATAACTAAAAACATAGTTTAATTTTAAAATGTTTTTATTTTAATAATTTATTTCACCATATTCTAATACATAAAGGACATAACTTTTTAATATCATTAGGAAGTTATTCTAAGCAAGAATTATGGCATTTATGCTAATCTTAATCCAAACAAATTTCAAAAATTGATGTTTAGATTTCTTTTTCTACATATTTAGTACAAATCGAACACTCAATTTTATTTTATTATAAGGGTTTTGCAAATATGTAAAGTTCCTACCATTAGATTGAATTTGAAGTTAAGTCATCATTGAGTGGATTGTATCTTGTGTAAGAGTCTTGCGCTGCTATCAATAGAGGAGAAACAACCTACTTTTAACTTCCTTATTCTATTTTTATCCCACTCCATTTATATTTACAGTTTGAAAATCCACAGGTAACCAATTCAATAGAATTTTGACAATAATAGTAGGGACATTTAATTTCATTATATTCATCTTTAATTACCTCAATCGATTTATATCCAACCTTTGATATAACAAGCTTATCATAATAAGGGCATTTTTCATTTTTACAATAACCTTCAATATTAATTCCATCACAAGCAACCCGATAAACTGGAGCATAAGCTGAAAATTCGATCACTTTCTTTGATTTTTCATTTTAAATATCAACAAATTTTTTAGCTGTTACTCCGCCACGCTAACATAAGACTAGATGAATTGTACTCCCATTTTATATATTATAATCAGATAATGTATATCCATTCTCCAAAATTTTACCAGGAAAAATTAGTCTTTATTGATCTGGAGGGATCCCTTCTATATCATAAATTTTATTTTTGATATTATCAATTGTATCAGAGCTATCGTAATCTAGTTTAATTGTTTAGCCACTTAAAGTCTTGACAAACAAAAACTCTTCTTTTTTGAAATACTTTGTTAAACCTTCTTCTGTTTCTGCTTTATGTAAACGCTTTATTAGCTCTTATTCAGGAAACAGTTCATGATAGAGCTTGTGTATATCATCTAAACTGTAATCACTTCTTATTTTTTACAAGGAATCCTCGATATAAACATCAATAATTCCTAATGAAGAGAATTTTTCTCCATTTTATATTTCTAATTGAATTAAAGCCTTATTAAGATTTACCATTTAATTTTACTTGAAAAGATAAGGGAATCTATTAAAATCAAACAATACACCATTTTATTTTAAAGTAAGATTCATATCAACAAAATATTAATTTTCATCAATATAAATGTAGTTTTCAGTGCAATATAAATTTAATTTTTTGTACTTGTTTAGATTATCATCAATTAGTTTTTTTGCATCCAATAAATAAAGCTATTTTAATTTGATATGAAACTATTCAGATAAAATACCCAGCAATTTTTCATTTGAAATGTTATAAGGCAATGTTAAATGAACTAATTCATTATTGAACTCAATATCAATATCGAAAGATATTTATTTTTGACTAAAGTAAATAGGAAGTTAATTAAATTGAGATTTTGCTAATAGTTATTATGAATCAGGAGACATAGCATAAAAGCTTTTAATTGAATATTAATCAATTTCAAAATGCTTATTTTTAGAGGCAAATACAAGATTAGCCTTATCATACAAAGCCTCTAAACTTAAAAAATCATACTCTTTTTCATTGATATTAAGGAGAAAACTTTTACTTGGATTATCAGTGCATAAAAAGAGTTTTGCTGTTTTAGGAAGAATACAACAACAATTATCTTATTTTTATAAATTTTCCATTTATTTTCTTTTAAATATAATTACTTACTTTTTTAATAAATGAATTATATTTTTTACTTTATTATATTATTTATATTATTTATAAATGAGTATGTATCATTTATAGGTAATAAAATTAAGATTTTTCACATATCTTAAATCCCACCTTAAAAGAAAATTTAATAGTTTTTTCTTCTATTTCTATGGTTGATAATTTTTTTTCTTATTTCAGATTCCCTTTATTTAACTATCAATCAGCAGTAGAAATATTTTGAATTTTAATTATCTTACATAATTTACGAAACCCCACTCTTTTTTCTTGATTTTTTTTATTTTTTTGTTAAGAATACATAAAAATAAATGGTGGGTATGATCTGATAATCGTTTTTAATGATATTTTTAATTATTTCTAACAATAGTAAATTTTAAAATATAATTTAACCTTAAAATGAATGAGAAAAATGTGTAACAAACATGCTTACTTTTATATTTTTTAATTTTATAATGAAACTTATGTATGTATATATATAATTTGCTTTTTATATTTATTATAAATTATAAATCTGTAAACTTTCTCTGTAAATCTGTAAATGTATATATAGATAGATAGATTAGCAGTAAAAATTTCTTAAATCTTTATTCTGCTCTTTCAATTTTATTTTTTGCAAACGGAAATTGATTTGTCACCATACGATGTTAAAAACAGAAAATCTCCAGAATGAGATACTAGTCCTCCAGCTACGATTACATTAGCTTTTTCAGCTGTGAAAAGTTCTTCTGTAATAAGTTAGTTAGTCTATTCTTCTAACTTGACAATATCAACACCTGCCCAATATGTTACTAAAGATTAATTTCCTGGGTTATTTTAAATTAATTCTATACTAGCTGTCATATTTTTTGCAAGAACTTAAGAGTCTTTTTCAGAGTTTAAAGTGCCAGCAACTAAAAATTAGTTTCTAACTTTATCAAAATTAATGTTATCGGCAGCAAGTCTAGTATCAATGACCTGATGAAGCTTCAAAGAACCATCTCCTTATATTTTAAATGAGCGTAGCTTTTAGCCTATGGTATCTGAGGTTAAAATAGTTTCCTTCTGGTCGAATGCTACACCATTAACCATCACTCCATCACTTCCTTCTACTATTTCGCATTCAGCTAGTTAATTAATCTTAAATTAACAATCCCATAGATGAGATCCTCTAATTTTAAGAGCTTAGAATGTCTAAATTTTAATTTTTTCTAAATTTGTCAAGTGACTAGGGCCTTCAAGAGGGAATGCTATTGGATACCAGTCAGTCACCAAAAATCTTTAATTATTTAATACTACCAAATCATTCGCATCTCCTGTAAATCTAGGGCCTAAATGAGTGAAATATTTAAATTATAGGTAAATTGTATTATTTTGACTCTTGACAACATCAAAGACATCTATTCTATCCCCATCAGATTTTTCATATCCATGATTACAAACATAGTATGTATTTTCTATAATGTATTATCCATGAGGGTAAAAGTCTAATTCTTTAGGATACCCAATTAATTCTAATTTTTATATCTAGAGATTTTAAGAAGCAATACCAGTCACAGCATAGCAGCCACCATTTTCTATCTCATTTAAAGGAATTCCAATATATATTTTTAAAAGATTGGAATGACAACCTATTAGTGTATTCTCATCATAAAATACAGCATCTTCTGGTCCAATCATAGAAAAATCAGCTTACTAATAGGTACAATCACCATAATACTTTGTGAACTCTTTCAATTAAACATAATTCTGCTGACTACAGAACCATAATCCAAAGAGAGCTGACAATGCTATAGCAGCTAATACAATTTTTTTTAGCATATTTTATTTTTCTATTTTTTATATTTTAATGAATAAATAAATTTAGTATAAATTAGCTATAGCTATTTTTATAAACTAACTAGCAATATATGACTATTTACTTGTTTAATAGTTTAGAAACCAATATAGAATTAATTACCATGGATACATGCATGTTTCCTGAAAAGAAAGAAATTTTTGATGTGGCCAAGAAATCTTATTTGCAAATATGAGAATTGAATTTTTTATTAGATTTTATAAATAAATTTAAAAATGTTACTCATGATTATGTGGAAGACTAGACAATACTTCTTGGGAAATTTAAAATTAGTAATTTTTTTTGAAATAAAATAAAGTCTAATAAATTTTGATTATTTCATTTAGAATAAATAGATTACATTATTAAATTTTTAACACATGATTGTAAATTTATTTTTTCTTTCTTATTTTAATTTTTTTTACTCACCAAAAATAGAAACTAATAATAATATCTGAAGAATTTACAATATTAACTGAGATATGATAGAGAGATAAATAAATAAATAAATAAATAAATAAATAAAATGTAAGTAAAATAATTATTATTAATTTTAATTATTTTTTAATTATTTATTTTTTATAAAAATATTTTATTTCATACAATTTAAATTTGCTATCATAAATAACTATTTAAACTTTCTTATACTTTTATTTAAAAAAAAGATTTATTGTTTAATTTGATAGTGTAAATGAATAATTTGGCTATTATCAATTCTGATAAAATTTCTGTAATCTTAAGTGCATGCATTTTAGAATTTGAAAAAGTTTATTTATTGCTTTTAACTAAAACTAACAAAGAAACAGCATAAAATAAAATTAATTTAATTTTTTATAAAAAAAATATTTCTTATAATTTTATGGTGAATTAATTTTTTAATTTTTCAGTATAAAAGTAAAATAATTAAAAATACAATATTTGACTAAACTCTAATCAAATAAATAAACGATTATATTTAAACTAATAAAATTCAAATATATATATTTAATATGTTGATAGTGAAAACAAATATATTTTTATTTTATACTACTTCCAATAGTTAAATGACTTTATAAAATCTAGTGAAGTGGAATGTATCACTATTTTTTAGAAAGGTCTTTCTTTATTTTTTAATAATTTATTTCTAGGATAAAAATATTTATAATAGATTTATAATCATCAAGTGAGCTTCCATAAAAAGTCTACTATTTTAATTCGATTTAAAAGATCTTATTATTAGAAATAAAAAAGAATTTTTTAAGAATCTCTTTAAACATAAGCATAAGTAATCTTCTTATTTGATATCAAGGACAAAGATCTTGCAAATTTACTTGGCATATAAAGGGCATTCTTTCACTAGGAAGGAAGCATTTATATTTAATCATTATTATTTTGAAAATATTCTTGATTATATTTTGAATATTAATTAATTATTACCTTTATAAAATTAAATAGATTTTGAAAAAATATATAGATGTCTATCTCAAATAAATCAACTATGAATGATTTTTAATATCACTCAACTAAATTACTTTCTTTCAATTAAAAAAAGAAACTATCCAGTAAAATGTTTAAAACGTTTTGATTAAATATTAATTTTAATAAATTATTTCTTGAACCTTTTCTTTTAATTAAATAAAATAATTTTTTTGGTTATAAAATACCATTCTAAAATAAATAAGAGATTCAGTCATTTGATAAAAAAAATGTATTTATTTTTTTAATTATTTATCAAATTCATTCTTATATTTTTTAATACGACATTTTTATTTCATCGTAAAGGAGGAAATATATTTTTAAAATTATTTTAATGATTTTAGAATACATCACAGTTAATAATTTTATAAGTTTAAATCTTTCTAAAAACATTTAAATATTAATTTAAATTGAGAATAAAAATGAGGACTGGCTGATAAAATTTGATAAAAACTTAATCTTATTTATTCTGAGTAGTAATAATCTTTTCTATCTTTAAAGATGATTTAGAAATAATCATTTTTTATCAAATCTGATCTGATAATTAATGTTGGCTAGATTTTTTAATGATGTCTATTCAAACAATAGTTATTGTTTCTAGCTAAGATTTTATTTTTATTAACGAAAACAATCTAAACACTTTCTTTCTTTGTTTGTTTCCTGTTTATTATTTGCATTAAATCATGAATTAATTGATTGATTAATTAATCAAGTCTATCAAAAAGAATAAATAATAAATATCAAAATCCTTAAAAGAATAAAGCAAAAACTACTTTTTTTCCCATTAAATAGATATTATAATTAAGTAAATAAAAATAGTATCCAACTCGCAAATCTTTTTGATAGAAGTAATAAATAACAAAAATATTAATAAATAAACAAACTTTTACATCAATTATACAAAAAAGTAATTTAGCAAATATAAAAATGGAATTAGAGATTAACGAAAGGAACCGTTGGAAAGATATCACCAACATTTTTGAAAGAGATACCTAGTTCAAGGGAGATTTGTTTGAGCCTAGTGATGAGCTTTTAGAAATGTATCTTGAATCAGCTAAAGTTTTAGTTGTCGGAGCTGGTGGTTTAGGTTGTGAAATCTTGAAGGATTTAGCCTTATCTGGAGTCAAGGATATTCACGTTATAGATTTGGACACTATTGATCTTACTAATTTAAATAGATAGTTCCTTTTTAGAATGAAGGATGTAGGTAAATTCAAAAGTCAAGTTGCTGCTGACTTCATCATGAGAAGGTACGTGTTCAATTATATCTCATTACTGCTTTAAATAAGTTTGCATCATACTTGTTGACTCATTTTTAATCAATTAATTATTATAGAGTTCCAGGATGCAAGGTTACTGCCCACATCGGAAAAATTTAAGAAAAAGACGATGAATTCTATAGACAATTTTAAGTTATTATTGCAGGTTTGGATAACGTAGAAGCTAGAAGATGGTTGAATTCTCTTGTCCATGGCTTATGCTAATTTGATGAAGACTAAAAAGTTAAAATTGAAACATAAATCCGTTTAGTCGATGGAGGTACTGAAGGCTTCAAGGGCTAAGCAAGAGTAAATAATTAACAAGCATTTTTAAGAAAGCCTAAATTCAACATATTTTCTTTATCTTTTTAAAGCAAAAAATAAACAAATTTCATAAAATTTTCTTATTCAGAATGAAATAAATTGTTTATTGATTTATTTGATCTTTAAGATTGATTGAAGCACATAAATTATATCAACATTTAAAACAAAAATAATCTAAATATGAGAATGGAATAAGAGCTAACTTAGCAAGCAAAATAGAATTTAATAAATTTTTAATTGTTTGAGTTATCAAATCAATGATAAATAATTTATTTAGCAAATCAATAAATTATTCAGAGGAGGATATTTTATTTTGAATAATTGAAAAAATTTTTATAATTTATTGAATTAAATGACATTTAAAATTTTGAAATGAATTGATTAATTCTATTTCGTATCAAATAGCTTATTGTTCCTTATGAAACTGCTTGCTACGAATGCACTTTAGGAACTTTACCTAAACAACAAAGTTACAACTCTTGTACTTTGGCTAGTACTCCTAGAATTCCTGAGCATTGCATCATGTATGCTTATCTTCATGAATGGGATTTAGCTTTCCCTACTAGAAAGGCTGACAAGGACAGCATGGAAGATATGACTTGGATTTATGAAACTGCTAAAAAGAGAGCTGAATAATTCAATATCAAGGGAGTCGACTATAACAAGACTATTGGTGTTGTCAAAAATATTATCCCTGCTATTGCCTCTACTAATGCTATTATTGCCGCTTCTTGTGCTAATGAAGCTTTCAAGGCTTTCTTGCAACAATCTCTCAATATCAAAGATTACTTCTAATATATGGGAAATACTGGGTAAATACTTATTTTAATCAACAATTAATATGCCAATTTGTATGTATTAAGCTAGCTCAATATTTTAAAAGTTTCTTATAATTTTTAAATCTTTCTTTTATAATTTAATTTTAAACTTAATTAAATTTTAACAAAAAAATAAATAAATAATTATTAAATTAAATAAATAAATAATATTTATTTTATTAAATTGCATAAATTAGAGTTTCTACATTAACTTTCCCCTATGAAAGAAACGAAAAATGTATTGTCTGCAGCAGCTTACCTCAAACAGTGAAAATCAGCAGAAGCACTAAATTATAAGAATTATAAGATTTACTTAAAGAAAAGCCTTTCGAATTAACTGATCCTAGCTTGACCGCTGATAATGGTTCTATGTTAATTCCTGTTGTCATGAGAAACTAACATGCTGAAAAACTACCTATGAGTTTTACTTAACTTATCGCTGAAGGTCATTACTAAGAAGGTCTTATTATTCACGTAACTGACAAAAAGCTCTTTGCTCCTGCTAAAATTCAAATTCATTTCACAGATTGATTTGTTATCAGAATAATAAAATATTTATTTCTGTTTTATTTATTTTTTGTTTGTTTACATGCATGCAAGAGATTAATTATTTCTTTTTAAAGTGATTTTATCCAAGTTGAATTAAATTTAAAGAAAGTTAATAAATAATATCACACTTAATTCATTTCATCTGATAAAATATGGTCAATTAGTTTTTCTGCTTGAATATTTTTTAATTAAAAAGTTATCAATTTCCCAATTATTTATCTTGATTAAATTTCTTTCTTTTTTTCCACTCACACAAACTTCTTCAAGGAAAAAGAAAATAATATAATAATTAATTAATAAGAAAAAATTATTAAAAAAAAAAGGTAAAAGTATATTTTTTTGATTAGACTTTATCTAAGTTTTTAAAGCCCATATCCTCATTTAAAGCAAAAAAACAATGCGATATAGTCAAATCAACCTTATTTGCTAAATGAGATTAAACACAAAGTTTTTAAACAATCGATTAAAAGATAATGGCCTAGTCAAAAAATATAATTTTACTAATAAATGTCTATTTAAAACAAACATATTAATGGTTTTAAATTAGACGATTGTTAATTCAAAAACAAAAAAAATAAATAAACAAGATATAATCTTAAAATTCTTTATTAGTATTCTAAAATGTATAATTAGTATTTTTTAAATAAAACTCGAAGATTATAAAAGAGAAGCATAGAGACAGATAGACAGAGATTTGAGAATGTGAGGAAAAATGACGTTTGAGGAACTATTCAAATAAATAATTTTTAAAGAAAAAGAGGAAAAATCAAATAATTAAAAGCAAACAAAAACTAGACAATAAAAATTAAAAAATAAATAAATTAAATTAAATAAAAACAAATAAAAAAATAACTAAATAAATAAATAAAAAATACAAATAATAAAAGATAAAAGATAAAAAATATTAAGATTAAAAACAAAAATAAATTAATAAATAAAAACAAAATCAAGAATAAAAAATTAAATTTACAAATAAACTAAATTTTCTATTTTTTAATTTTTTTTTTTTTAAGAATTATCTGATCTGAAAATACTAAATAAATAAATAAAACAGACAAAGGAATTAAAATTTTCATTTAAAATAACAATATAAAGTTAAAGTAATAATATATATATATAAATCAAATATTTTTAAATGTTATTTTTGTAAAAGAGTATTCCAGCCAGTTTTTGTAAAAATTTATAGTAAGAATAAATAATATATATAAAAATAAATAAATAAATAATTTACTAACTAACACATACATTTGACTCAAAAGATAATTACAGAAAGTATTTATTAATTATATAATATAAATAGTTTTTTTATGTATTTAAATAAGTAAATCAAATTTTATGTCAGACAACTAAGACTGAGGTGTGGAAATATCCACAGCTACTTTATTTTACATTTAATCCGCTAAGTTTTGTTACCTTGGTAGGCCTTTTTTTGTTTTTAATTGTTAATAATATTTTTAAAAAGAATATTTTACTGTTGATAATCTTTCTCAGAGTCACCAAGACCAAGCTGGTCATAGAAATTGAATCCCCAAGTATATACTTTACCGTCATTTGTTATTGCTACAGCGTGTCTACATCCTGTTGAAACAGAAGTTATTTTGAAATTTTTAAGCGATTCTATTAATTTAGGCTCATATACATTTTGATTTGTTTGTATATCTAAATGACCTAACCTATAATACGAACCCTTACCAAAAGAATATACTTAGCTTTACTCTTTTAATATAAAAAATATAATAAAAAATCTCTTAAAATTACAAAGAAAAATAAATGCATACCATTTATTACTAATGTAAAGCTATCGCCACAAGATACTTAAATTGCTTTATTTTTCTTGTTGAAGAAATTGACTTTGTTAAAGTAACATATTCTATCAAATTAATCTTAATTTTCTTATTGTTCTTCTTCAAATTTAGAATATTCACTCATTTCGTTGCTATTTTTTTAAATCATCAAACTATTAGGAGTATCTTCACTTATAAAACTGCCTAGTTGACCTTCATTTCCAAGGCCACTTGTATATAAATTTCCATTTTCTATTAGGATGTAAAAGATTTTTTTGTTTTTAAAGAAATTAAATTAAAATAATTACTTGTTATCACAGCAGAGTGATTGACACCTAAAGATGCCTTAACAGCATTATAATCAGAGCCGTATTCCTATCTTAAAAATTCAAGCTCAGTTATACAAGGCAAAAATTAGTTTTAATTAGTTTTATTCATTAATCTATGGTCTATATTACAGCCAAACATCATGAAAATACCTTCTGAGGTAATTACTGAAGAATGACTGTGACCTGCATTAATTTAAGTTACAAAATACCCTTCTAGTGAGTTTATAAATTAAGGACTATTTTGACTTTAATAATCACCCAAACCAAGTTATCCATCTTCTCCAAACCCCCATGAAAAAACTCGTCCATCATTACTGAGTGCTAAAGTATGCTACCATCCACAACCAACACTGACTATGGACATCTATTTTAATTTAATTTTTTTATTGAATTCATTAAGTTAGTTACTTATAAACCTTATTTTTTCTTTTTTCTGAAAATAATTTTTATATTTATCTCATTAATCGTTATTTTTTAAAAATAATAAAAATTAAAGAGCTTAAAAATAGTAATTTATATAAGTTCTTAAAGTTTGCAGTAATAATATGTAGATAAATATATATCTATTAATGTCAAATAATTAAAAAATATATTTTTACCTTGCTAAAGAAATTGACAGGTGTTGGTAAAAGACAGTTTTCAAAACTAGAATGTCCTTTTAATAAATAAATATTTATTGAAGAATTTAATAAGATATAAAAATTTACCTAATTGCCCTCTATTTCCTCTACCCCATGTAAGAATTTAACCTTAATTTGAGATACAAGCTGAATGGTGATAGCCAAGACTCACTTAACAGGCTTAAATATTAGGTATAATTTGTGGGAATTTAAAAGGTTTTTCTCCTTCTATTCCTAATCTACCATCTTTACCATTACCCCATATGTAAATGATGCCATTATATTATGGCTTTTAGAGGGTTATTTGACTTTCTAATTCGTTTTGTATCCTATTTGGTTCATTTGATCTTGTAGAATTGTTTTGCTAAAAAAAATTTATAAATTTACAAATAATTTTATAAAAATATTTATTTAATGTAAATTACTTACATTTATAATAAATTAATCGAATTTCGGTGTTTTAAAAAGTGCCTATTGCTGCTTATTAGCTTACAAAAACTTTTAACTGTTTATATCTTTTCTATGAAGTGAGTTGTCTCCTGCTTTAGACATCCCACTTTAATTAATGCTAGACGCATAACTTGAATCGTATTAAAGAGAGTTTTCTGTTTAACTTTCATCATAATTTCTAAAGTATCCAGCTTCTTTAAGATTACCATTGCTTAATTTGTACACTTCTTAATTGTTATAGGGAATGCTACCATACGAATTTCTATGAATACAGTCTTCGATTTGCTTAATAGTAGCAATATAAGCTTATTCCAGATGATTCTTTTCTTATTCGTATATATGTCTTAAAATGGTTAATTTGCTTTCATGATCTTAAGTGATTTCTTACAAAAGAGATATAGAATTATAACCAGAAATCTGTTAATTTTTGATGACACTAATTTTTCTTCTGTAAAAGAACTCTAGCTCATTTCTATATTTTTCATATTCATCATCATATTACTTCTAAAGCTAATCGTATTGATTCTTAAGAGAAAATAAAATAATTTATATTTATTACTCATTCATACTTTCTTTAAGCTCTAATTAATTTATTATATCCATAAAGCTATATTAAATATTTCTAAATAGCTACTTTTCTTCTATTTTTTATATAAGAATCCTTCCACTCTACAAAACTTCATCATTTTCTTCCTCTTAATTACTAGCGTTTTGCTTTCTTTAAACTTATTTATCTAATCCCTCATTAGCTGCCTAGGACCCTTTTTTCTAAAAATCTTTATTTTCCCAATTCTATTAGCTGATGCTATTGAGAGTGCTCAAAGTCTCTACGAAAGATTTTATTGGTAAAAATTATTTCTCTTCTTAGCATATTTATTTAACAATCTGCTTAATACCCTCTGAGTATTTATTTTATAATGTGTACAATTCTTTTCTATTTTTGTAAGTAAATAATTGGTTTATTTAATTATTAATAAAAATTTCAAAGAAAATAACATTTTTGTAAATTTTTATAAAATTTTGATTATCTTGAATAGATAATTTTATTTATTCTTTAAACATGTTTTTTGTTTACTTAAAAAGAATAAAATTTCAATTAAATAGAAATATATTTTGATATTATCAAAGCTCAATTTACTGATAAAGCTATGCTATCTTTTTACTTTCAACATAGAAGTATTCCATTTCATGAGATATATCTTGAGTTTTTAACTGAAGAGCTTCTTTAATCATAGGGATTACGAGGTTAATAGCATTTTCTAAAAATGTCTACTCGTTGTTAATATTTTTTAATAAGCTATTTTAAAGCTTATCTTAATGGTTTATTGATGCTGGTTCTTAATTCGATTATTAAAGTAAATCATTCCCCTAATAAATAATTATAATAAAAAATAAATAAATCAATTAATCATAAAGGAATTTGATTTGTTTTTTAATCTAAATATTAGTTACTGAAGTTATTTTTTATCTCTTTGAATCTTATTCTAAAGCTTCAGATTTTTTTCTTTCTAAAGTGATTGAATTCATCAACTCATTCAGTTCAAAAGACATATCTGCCATTTTATTCTGTAGCAAAGAAATTTCATTTTTTAATTGAATGTTTTATTGTGAAAGAGTTTGATTTTCTTTTAGTTGCTGTTCATATTATTTAGAGTTTAAATAAATATATATTAAATAGCTATAAATAAATTAATAAATATATTCTTACTTAGCCTAAATTTTCTTCTAATTTTTTATATTCATTGAAGCTAACAGATTAATTATCACTAATGTCATCTCCAATTTCATTTATTATTGGTTTATTTTATATAATTTTAGCCCTAGTAGCAAATCTTAGTGTTGATAAAGTTTAATTAAAATTGCAAACTGCAGGAGAAACACAACAAATAATTGAAGTAAATGAATTACCACCCAAAGCCTAAGTTAATATTCTTGTTAGTTTAGAGTCTCTATAAGGGATATGTTGTTTTTTACCTTCTGCTAACTTATTTATGCAATTCGCTAAAATAAATAAACTTTTATTAATATAACCAGTTTCTCCTAAAGTATTTGGGTTAAAATCTATTTCAGATAATCTCTCTGATCCAGCTAGATCAACTAGATTCTAATTTATATAAAAAATTTATTAGTTTTTATTTAATTGCATTTGTTTTAATCTCTAAATTAAATTTATTTAATATTTAATTTTTAATCAATAACAGAACATCATTTAATCGTATCTTATTGTTATATTTATTTAATAAAAAATAAAATTTTTTTTCAATCCTTAAAAATCAATGAAACAAAAATTCTTTTTTTTAATTTATTTAATATAGATCGATCATTATTGGAAAATCTATTTAATTCTTTTATGACCATCAACCATACTTGTATTTATTTTTAACATATTAATAGATTGCTATCTTTTATTGAGGAATTAAGCTAAATGAAGTTTTACTGTAAATAATTTATTTATTTATTTATTTTTAACTTTTAATGAATTGATTTTATTGAAAAAATAAAAAATGTATTACCAAGCATGAATACCTTGTCTTTTTGTATCCAGAGTTGAGGTCTTTACTAAAACTTTCCAAATACTATAAAATATGATGGAAAAAATTAATTTAGGTATGAATGAATAAAAAGTTAATTAATTAACAATTAAAAAAATATTCTTTACTATTTTGAAGACTGTGTGAGACCTAGAAGAGTGCTCATGGATTGATGTCTCACGATATTTTCTATGCTCTTCGCCATAGTTCATCAAGACAATAGCCTATTCAAAATTCCAAACTCTTTGCATTTTAAGTCCTTGGACAATAGTCCCCCACTTTGAATCTTCAATAATTTTAAGGTTTTATTGTTAGGGAGCCAACAAATCATTAATATTTTCATTATAAATTTCCATATAACTAACCCAAACATTAAATTCCTCATTAGCTTATTTTTAAATTAAATTAAACATATCTCTTATACTACAAGGTAGAATACCAGGGTTTTCTGGTTAACCTAACATAGTAAACGTTTTTCCTGAAGTAGTTTATCCATAACATAATATAGATCCATGATAACCTTCTAAAACAGAATTGATGATATGTTTACCCATTTTATTATAAATAGTTTGAGTTCTGACTTCTGGTCCTTCCATGTTATCTAATTTTAACATCAATTATTATTAGTTACTACTGCCAATTATAATTATACTGAATATGATTAAATCCAAACAGATTTTATTTTAAACCTCTTAACAAACAGTAAAAATGTAAATGTTTTACCAAATGTAAAAAATATTGAATTATTCCCTGCTTCGATTAAGCGCTTTCTATCTTTTAAAGACATGTTTTCAGTAATTTCATTATTTGTCACTAAAGAAGATTTCTGATCAATTAAAGAATAAATTTATTAAGTTTTTTTATTTATATCCCAGGCTTCTTCGTCCTCTTAAGGTCTTAGAAGAGGCCTTAGTCTTATGCAGACTTATATACATTCAGAAGCTCTGTTAGAATTTACAGAATTTGCTAAACTTTTTTAAGAACTACTTCTAATGGGTTTCATTATTTTAGTGCTACTTTACTTACTATTTTTTTAATTGAAAATATTGCTTATTATTTGTTTGATAATTCTAAACAATTGCAAACTATTTAATAAATTTGAATTTTTTATAATTTAAAAGAAATTTTGCAATTCTAAAATTAATCTGTTTTTTTTGTTTTTGAATCTATTAATGAATAACAAATATTTTATAGAACTTTTAAAAAATCTAGCTAGATTATATTGATGATAAATTAACTAACTAACTAGTTAATTAATTTAATAAAAATTAATAAATAATCATTTCAATAATTTTATAAAAGAAAATAATATTATTTTATTAAAATTATCTTTTTAAAATAAATATGGTAAGAGAATTAATTATTCTCAAAATAAAATATATAAATAAATATATAATTGTTTGTCAATTAGGATATATTTTTATTTCTTTTTAAATAATTAATAAATGAAAAATGGTGATATTAAAAAATTTATTAAATTACTTAGGTGTTTTATATTTCAACTTTAAAATTAATTATGAATATTTAACCTAGATTATCTTAATAATACATATTAATATATAGCAAATTATTAACAATAAAATTAATGTAATATAATATTATTTTATAAAAATCTAAAACATGATAATGTTTAAAATATTAAGCACTGATATAAATAAAAAATTAAATAAATGAATGACAGAATAATATTTTAATATATTTCTAAAATGTAAAATAAAAATAAATAATTATTATTATTAAATAAATTATAAAATAACTAATATACTTCCGTTTTTATTTCAGCAATATATTACAAATAAGGAGTTAATTAAATATGAATTTTTAAAAATCTTTTAAACAAAATATTTTTTATTAAAATTTATTTAAATTATTATAAACTACATACAAAATACATAAATATATATAAAATACTATTATATAAATTTATTTAATATTATATTAATCTCTATTACAAAAAAAAAAAATCTGTAATTAGCAATATTCATACTTTAAAAATTTTATATTTAGAAAGAAATCGCTTTTACAGATCATCTATTCCGCCTTACTATTATGCTTTTTTAAAGGTTTATAATTTCAAAATAGACCAAATACATTCAATTAAATTTAAATCGGCACCCTTTGGTGGCCAATAAAGGCAATTGATTCCATTTCTCACTTTCTGTTTTATTTAAATATCCACCCTTATTAGGAATTAGAATAAATAAGAACCAAGAAAATCTCTGATAAATATTCTAAATTCTTTTTAACATCTCTCTGTTTATTAAATTAAATATAAATTATTATCATTGAAGAAATTTTTATAAGCTTTACTTATTAATTAATTGAAAAATAAAAGTATTTTAAAAGAAGAAAGGAAAAAAAGTTTATATACACTCTCATATTTAAGCTTATCTAATAAAAGATGGATACTTTTAATAATTTAACGGGATAATCAAAGAATATTTATCATAAAAGAGAAGATGAGATGAAAATAGCGGAATCCATTTATGTTCAATCATTCTTGAGAAATCAGTAGCAAGGTAGTAGTGATATTTTTTAAAAAGTGGAAGAAAAAGTTAAATCTATCAACCCACATTTGAAAGGGATAGTTAAGGAAGACTTAATGCTTTCAAGCTGCTGTACTCTAACTAAAAATGTTGTGAACTAAAAATCAGAAATAGTGAAAAAATTAGAATAAGAGTCTTAATATTATATGGATTAGAAGATTTTAAATATATAATAAAAAAATTAGCCTTTAAATAAATTAAATTCTTAAGACTAAAAAGATATTTTGAAAGCTGCTTTATTCCAATACTTCAGATAGGAAGGTTGTTAAGTTTAAATTACTAGTAATATCAACAACGATTAAACATACGCCAATTCTTACTAGTCCCAGCTAGTATTAACTGGGTAAACAGATAAACTTAAGTATCTTTAAGTGGGTATTAATGATCAGTTTTATACTTACTAAAAGATTGTTTCAGACGATGTAACAAAAAAAGAAGTTATTTCAAAATTCTTAAAGGCTACTTCAAATCAATATGGAGTTTCTAAAGACCGTATTACTATCTTAGACATATAATAAGGCTGTTAAAGTATGGTCAATTTTATTTTTTCAATCAAAGGCTTAAAAACTGATCAAATATTTAAGACTGCAATAGACTAATACTAAATAGAGTTTCCAAAAGCTTAAATATCTGCTATGGCTAAGTCTCTAATTGATAACTATTAGATCAGTGATGAATACTTGGATGAGAGGTTTAATATGTATTGGGGCGATAGTTACAGTACATAAATAGACTACAGAGGATCTCTTCCTAGATAAGGCTACGGCTCAGTACCTTAAAGATACTATTTCCCTGTAGGCTTTTAAGGTTATGGCATTAACGTATAGAAATGGCTTGCAGTAGATTAATCATGGTTTGGTCAAAGTAAAGATAAAAATGTATGGATTGTGCTTTATCATGCAACTAATGAAAACGGATTAAAAGGTATTTCTTCATCTTATATTAAACCTGGATTAAATAATGCTTATGGAGGAACATAATGTAGGTTAACAAATAAAACAATTTTAAGTGGAGCTGGGGCTAATACTTACTTCTCAGATCGTGCAAGTGGACCTAATTCATCAGAAGGCTATGGAGGAAAAATATAATTGGGAAATAAAAATTATATTATAATGTTCTAATGCAGAGTTAATCCCATTCATGTAAGAAGTCCTTATAATATGGAAAGTTACTACACTGTCGAATAAGAATATGCAAAATAAAGTGTGAGGCCATACAGAATACTCCTTAAAGAAGTTTGAAACATTAAAATATTCAAAAAGGATATACATAATAAAGTGACAGGACCTACCTATATAATCCTCAATGAAGAAGTTTTAATTTTTTAAAATTACCTACAATTTAGTTATTATATATAACTGTTTGAAGTATTTATTTAGATCATGAATGTTTTTTCTGGTTTAAAATATCAAATAGAAATATTTAGAATTTATTTTTTTATTTTTTTTATTTTTAATATAAACTTAAATTTTGTAGAAATAAATTTTAATTATTATTTAAAATTTGATTAAATAAAATCATATAAAACTAAAAAATTAATAAAATCTTAAAAAAAATAAATAAATTTGTTACATAGATAGATAAATAGTCTAAAAAGAATTTAGAACTAGTTTTTATTCCGCTTAGTGAAATTAGTCTTTCTATTTGAACACACTTTTTGTTAAAATTACAAAATAGGATATACTAATTAGCTTTATGGATTATTTTATATTATTCTTCTGAATGCAAGTAAATTATTCATGGTAAATTGTTTTTTCTGTACTCCATTTTAAAAAATCATTTGTCAAATACATTTTCAAAATAAATTAAATAAAAAGATAAAAATTCTATTAAAAAAAAAACAATTTTAAATAATTTTAAAAATAAATAATATTTTTTTATTTTTCTTTCTATAAATAAAATTCAAATACATTTCTTAATATAAAATTTAAAATAAAGTATACTCTATTATAAATAGAGATAAACGAAAAAAAAAAAGGTGATCAACAATAGTTACTACTGCCAATTATAATTATTCTGAATATGATTAAATCCAAACAGATTTTATTTTAAACCTCTTAACAAACAGTAAAAATGTAAATGTTTTACCAAATGGAAAAAATATTGAATTATTCCCTGCTTCGATTAAGCGCTTTCTATCTTTTAAAGACATGTTTTCAGTAATTTCATTATTTGTCACTAAAGAAGATTTCTGATCAATTAAAGAATAAATTTATTAAGTTTTTTTATTTATATCCCAGGCTTCTTCGTCCTCTTAATGTCTTAGAAGAGGCCTTAGTCTTATGAAAACTTATATACATTCAGAAACTCTGTTAGAATTTACAGAATTTGCTAAACTTTTTTAAGAACTACTTCTTACTGGTTTCATTACTTTAGTGCTACTTACTTACTATTCTTTTAATTGAAAATATTGCTTATTATTTGTTTGATAATTCTAACAATTGCAAACTATTTAATAAATTTGAATTTTTTATAATTTAAAAGAAATTTTGCAATACTAAAATTAACATGTCTTTTTTGTTTTTGAATCTATTAATGAATAACAAATATTTTATAGAACTTTTAAAAAATCTAGCTAGATTATATTGATGATAAATTAACTAACTAACTAGTTAATTAATTTAATAAAAATTAATAAATAATCATTTCAATAATTTAATAAAAGTAAATAATATTATTTTATTAAAATTATCTTTTTAAAATAAATATGGTAAGAGAATTAATTATTCTCAAAATAAAATATATAAATAAATATATAATTGTTTGTCAATTAGGATATATTTTTATTTCTTTTAATTAATAAATGAAAAATGGTGATATAATAAAATTTATTAAATTACTTAGGTGTTTTATATTTCAACTTTAAAATTAATTATGAATATTTAACCTCTTTTATCTTAATAATAAATATAAATATATAACAAATTATTAAATAAAGTTAATTTAATATAATATTGTTTTATAAAAATCTGAAAAAAGATAATTTTTAAAATATTAAACACTGATATTAATAAAAAAATTAAATAAATGACAGAATAACATTTTAATATATTTCTAAAATGTAAACTAAAAATAAAAATAAATAATTATTATTATTAAATAAATTATAAAATAACTAATATAATTCCGTTTTTATTTCAGCAATATATTACAAATAAGGAGTTAATCAAATATGAATTTTTAATATAGCAATAAATAAACCTAATTATTTTAAATATTTGGAAATAACTACATATTTATTAAAACAATACTTTTAAATCTTTAAATTTATGACTGTAATTAAAATTGTTTAACTGAAATTAATTTGAATATCTAAATTTAGATAATGACTGAATTAGGGAAATAATCTCTTTAGTTAAAAACTATGAATTTTAAAAAATATACAAATTAATTTTTTTTCCAAAAAGTATCTTTCATTAAAAAATGGATTATTTTTTTAAAAACTGTAAAGTTTGCTAATAATAAAAGCTTCTAAATGGTTAATCTATAAATATAAAATTTTCCTTTTTTTTGAGGAAAATATTGTTTAATAATTTATTATGATGTTAGTTAATATAGCTAGTCAAAGGCCATCACAAAGATTTTTAATCCTTCATTATAGACTTATTCTAGTAATGTCTAATAGTAGGATTATGGGAGAATTACTCGGGTATTAATTCGATAACTAACTACTCGGTTTCTGGTTATTAAAATATATTAAATATATGGTATTTATTAAAATCTTTATCCTTTAATTTTAGAAATTGATTGATTTAAATTTTATATAGGTACCCTTTTTAGGAATTAGAATAAATAAGAACCGAGAAAATCTCTCTTAAATATTCTAAATGCTTTTTAACATCTCTCAGTTTATTAACTCAAATATAAATTATTAGCAATTAAGAAATTTTGATAAACTTTATTTATTAATTAATTGAAATAAAAAAAGTATTTTAAAAGAAGAAAGGAAAAAAAGTTAAAAAAACACGCATATTTAAGCTTATCTAAGCAAAGATGGAGGAAAAAGTAAAATCAGGTATTTCACATATTAGTAAATAATAAACAGAATAAAAAGAAAAAAAGAATACTTTTAATAATTTCACAGCATAACCAAATAAAAAAGAAGAATATGGTATTTCTTGTCATATTAAAGATGGTAGTAAATAAAATAATCTTTTGAATTATTTAACTAATATAAAAAAAGAAGAATCAGACATTTCAAATCATACTAATTAAAAAACAAAATAAAGAGAATAAAATACTTTTAATAATTTAAGTTCATATCCATAGAAAAGTTATGATAAAAAAGAAGAATAAGGTATTTCTTGTCATATTAAAGATGGTAGTAAATAAAATAATCTTTTGAATTAATTAACTAATATAAAAAAAGAAGAATCAGACATTTCAAATCATACTAATTAAAAAACAAAATAAAGAGAATAAAATACTTTTAATAATTTAAGTTCATATCCATAGAAAAGTTATGATAAAAAAGAAGGATAGGGTATTTCATGTCCTATTAAAGATGGTAGTAAATAAAATACCGAATAAAATTAGTAAAAGAATCATTTTCATGAATAATTACCTAAAAATTAAGATCAAAAAGAAGTATCAGGTATTCCAAATCATAGTAAATATGGAGGTAAATAAAATACAGAATAAAAAGGATAAAAGAATACTTTTAATAATTCAATGGGATAACCATAGAAAACTTATCATAAAAATGAAGATGAGATGGAAATAGCGGAATCCATTTACAAACAGCAATTCTTGAAAAATAAGTAGCAAGATAGTAGTGTTCTTTTGTAAAAAGTAGAAGAAAAAGTTAAATCTATCAACCCACATTTGAAAGGGATAGTTAAGTAAGACTTAATGCTTTCAAGCAACTATACTCTAACTAAAAATGTTGTGAACTAAAAATCAGAAATAGTGAATAAATTAGAATAAGAGTCTTAATAATATATGAAGGATGCAAATTAGAAGATTTTAAATATATAATAGAAAAAATTGCCTTTAAATAAACTAAATCCTTAAGACTAAAAAGATATTTTGAAAGCTGCTTTATTCAAATACTTCAGACGGGAAGGTTGTTAAGTTTAAATTACTAGTCATTTAAAAAATGATTAAACATGCGCCAATTCTTACTAGTCCCAGCTAGTATTAACTGGGTAAACAAATAAACTTAAATATCTTTAAGTGGGTATTAATGATAAGTCTTATACTTACTAAAAGATTGTTTCAGACGATGTAACAAAAAAAGAAGTTATTTCAAAATTCTTAAAGGCTACTTCAAATCAATATGGAGTTTCTAAAGACCGTATTACTATCTTAGACATATAATAAGGCTGTTAAAGTATGGTTAATTTTATCTTTTCAATCGAAGGCTTAAAAACTGATTAAATACTTAAGACTGCAATAGACTAATACTAAATAGAATTTCCAAGTGCTTACATATCTGCTACGGCTAAGTCTTTAATTGATAACTATTAGATCAGTGATGAATACTTTGATGAGGAGTATAATATGTATTGGGGCGATAGTTACAGTACATAAATAGACTACAGAGGATCTCTTCCTAGATAAGGCTAAGGCTCAGTACCTTAAAGATACTATTTCCCTGTAGGCTTTTAAGGTTATGGCATTAACGTAAAGAAATGGCTTGAAGAAGATTAATCATGGTTTGGCCAAGATTCTGATAAAAATGTATGGATTGTGCTTTATCACGCAACTAATGAAAATGGATTAAAAGGTATTTCTTCATCTTACATTAAACCTGGACAAAATAATGCTTATGGAGGAGCATAATGTAGGTTAACAAATAAAACAATTTTAAGTGGAGCTGGGGCTAATAGTTACTTCTCAGATCGTGCAAGTGGACCTAATTCATCAGAAGACTATGGAGAATAAATATAATTGGGAAATAAAAATTATATTATAATGTTCTAATGCAGAGTTAATCCCATTCATGTAAGAAGTCCTTATAATATGGAAAGTTACTACACTGTAGAATAAGAATATGCAAAATAAAGTGTGAGGCCATACAGAATACTCCTTAAAGAAGTTTGAATCATTTAAATATTCAAAAGGATATACATAATAAAGTGTCAGGACCTACCTATATAATCCTAAATGAAGAAGTTTTAATTTTATTAAAATTACCTATTATTTAGTTATTACATATAACTGTTTGAAGTATTTATTTAGATCACAAAATATTTTTTTCTCGTTTAAAATAGCAAATAGAAATATTTAGGATTTATTTTTTTATTTTTATTTTTAATTTTAACTTAAATTTTGTATAAATTAATTTTAATTATTGTTTAAAATTTGATTAAATAAAATCATTTAAAACTAAAAAATTAATAAAATCTTTTTTAAAATAAATAAATTTGTTACACATATAGATAGATATTCTATAAAGAATTTAGATCTAGTTTTTATTAGACTTAATGAAATTAGTCTTTCTATTTGAACACACTTTTATTTGTACAAAATAGGATATACTAATTAGCTTTAAGGACTATTTTATAATATAATAGGAAAAGCGAGGTCTATAACAAAGCTTTTTTACATATTATTCTTTTGAATGGAAGTAAATCTTTCTTGATTTGTTTTTTCTTTAATCCATTTTAAAAAATCATTTGTCAAATACATTTTAAATATATTTTTTTAAATCAGCAAATACATCCTATCTTATATTTTATAAAAATAATTTTAATTTAAATATTCTAAAAAATCGTTTAACTAATTTAATTTTGGTATCTATTTATTCATGAGTGCTTGAGTTTTAAATATTCGGAATCATACAATAAATATTTTATATTTTTTTTTTAAGAATAAAATATATAAAAAAAAGATTTATTTTTCTCAATAATTAGAAATAAGAATTATTAAAGTAGCATCATAATTAAAGCATAATCATTGATAATAATTATTCTAATTTTTTTTCAATATCTTTCAATTTATTAACTCAAATATAGAAGTTTGTTATGATAAATTTTATTAATTGTAAAATTAAAAGTATTTTAAAAGAAGAAAGGAGATAAAGTAAAGATACGCAAATATAAACTATTCTGAGAAAATATGGACTCTCTCAATAATCGTTAAAATAACAGCAGAAGCTATTAAAGAAACTAAAGAAATAATAGAAACGCTTACGGTATAAAACCATTTAATAGATAAAATAACAATAGAAATATGAATAGATCTAATAACCTTCGTTTAGAAAATAAAAGTATGATCTAGCCATAACTTAAAGAAGATACATCATACGCAAAAATAATAGGACCATGCTGCTTTTATGAAATAAATAAAAACACCTTTTTCTCAGTTTTGATGAAGCGTGTTGCTTAAAAATTTCTTTCTGTAGACTAGAAGACAAATAAATTAATAAATGAGATTATGATTAGGGCTTAGGGTAAAGAAGAACTAAAAAAGCTGAGAAAGATATTATTCTTATTGTCTGATAGATTGAAAGGTGTGTCTACAATATTTAATAAATGCTTCACTCGTATGATGTTTTCAGAAGACAGAAATAAAGCTCCAGATTACAAGCTAAAGAGATGTGTAGAAGTAATTTTCATAAAGAATCCAACAGATACTCAAAAAAATATGAAAGGATTTAGGAATCCTAAACATGAAGGGTAGATCATCGATTATGAAGAATATAAGAAGACTTATAATTATAAAAAGGAATTAGACAAGGAAATTGAAGAGAAATAAGAAGACGAGCTGTAAATTGCGGAAGCCATTTTTGTCAAGTCGTTCTTGTAAAATTAGTAGCAAGATAATACAAATGATGTCTAAAACATTGAAGAACAAAAGTAGGATTTGTAAAAATAAAATTAATTTTAAAATGAGGAAGAAGAAGAAGATTAGGATGAAGAAGAAGAAAAAGATGAAAGCAGTGACGAAGAAGAAGAAGATGATAACGATGAAGATGATTTTATGGTAGAAGAAATTGAAGAGACTAAAAATTATTAGAATATACCAGAAAAGGTTCTTTTTGAAAAAGTAGAATAAAAAGTTTAATCTATCAACCCACATCTGAAAGACATAGTTAAAGAAGACTTGAGGTTTTCATGCAGCTATACTCTAACTAAAAATGTTGTGAACTAAAAACCAGAGGTAGTGTAATAATTAGAATAA
Organism: Tetrahymena thermophila SB210; assembly: GCF_000189635.1. Lineage (NCBI taxonomy): Eukaryota > Ciliophora > Oligohymenophorea > Hymenostomatida > Tetrahymenidae > Tetrahymena > Tetrahymena thermophila. The sequence goes on from NW_002476554.1 coordinate 681,478, forward strand.
GAGTCTGATTAATTTATGAAGAATGTAGCTTAGAAGATTTCAAATATATAAAAGACAAACTAGCCATTATATGAATTAGATTCTTCAGACTAAAAAGATATTGTGAAAGCTGCTTTATTTCAACACTTCAGACAGCAAGGTTGTAAAGTTTAAATTACTAATAAAATTAATTAAGATGAAACATACGCCAATTCTTATTAGTCCTAGCTAGTTTTGACTGGGTAAACAGATTAACTTAAGTATATTTAAGTGGATATAGATGATAAGTAATATAATTACTCAAAGATAATTTCAGAGCCTGCAACAAAAAATGAAGTTATTTCAAGATTCGTAAAGGCAACTTCAAATCAATATGGAGTTTCTAAAGATCGTATCACTATTATAGACATAAAAAAGGGACTAAAAAATATCATTAATTTTATTACTTCAATTGAAGGCTTAGAAATTGATCATCAATTTAAGACTGCAACAGATTAATACTAAAAAGAGTTTCCAAAAGCTTAAATATCTTCTGTGGTTAAGTCTCTTATTGATAACTATTAGATTAGTGATCAATACTTTGATGAGAGGTATAATATGTATTGGGACTCTGATCACGATGAATTAGTCACTTACAGAGGATCTCTTCCTAGATAAGGCCAAGGCTTAGTACGTTAAAGATACTATTTCCCTGTAGGCTTTTAAGGTTATGGCCTTAATGTATAGAAATGGCTTAAAGAAGACTAATCATGGTTTGGTCAAAATTCTGATAAAAAAGTATGGATTGTACTTTATCATGCAACTGATGAAAAAGGATTTAAAGGTATCTCTGAATCCTATATTATGCCTGGATATCGTAATGCATATGGAGGAACAAAATGTAGGTTAACAAATAAAACAATTTTAGGTGGAGATGGGGCTAATAGTTACTTCTCAGATCGTGCAAGTGGACCTAATTCATCAGAAGGCTATGGAGGAAAAATATGTTTGGGAAATAAAAAGTATATTCTATTATTCTAATGCAGAGTTAACCCCAATCATGTGAGAAGTCCTGTTGATAGGGAAACGTACTACACTGTAGAAAAAGAATATGCATAATAAAGTGTGAGACCATACAGAATTCTCCTTAAAGAAGCTTGATAATAAGATAGTTCACTTATTGTAAGCAGAAAAGTAATAAAAAAATATTTATATAAAACTATCCAAACAGAATATACATAATAAAGTGTAAGGGCCTATATAAAATTGAAATACATTATTTTGTTAAAGATATTTTTTTTTGGTTTAAAATAGTAAATTAAAATATTTAATTTTTAATATATATTAGCTTAATTTTGTATAAGTTAATTTTAAAAATAAAATCATTTAAAACTAACAAATTAATATTTTTGAGTGAAAAAATTCACAAAATCTCAGATCTTTTTTTTTGCAAATTAACTGGTATTCTACAGTAAATTAGTTTTATGTAAATTTTAGAAATTTTTGTAAAACTCAAAATCTTCTAAATAATCTATCCAACAGATAGATATTAGTATTATTTTTGTATGGTGCTAATTCAATTATCGTATCTATTAATAAATAAATACTCGAGTTTCAAATATTCGTAATTGTACAATATTATATATCTTTTAGATAATAATAATAAATATCAAATAAAAGATATTTTTTCTCAATATTTGAATACAAAAATTATTAAATTGGCATCAAAGATAAAGCTTAATCAAAGATAATAATTATTCTAATTGCATTTCAATATCTTTCAATTTATTAACTCAAATATATTAGTTTTTATAAATTATATTAATTAACTAATTGTAAAATTAAAAGTATTTTAAAAGAAAAAAGGAGATAAAGGTAATATATATACATATAAACTAATCTGAGAAAAGATGGACTTTTTCAACTTTGGTTAAAAAGACAACAGCACCAATAAGATAAACTATTTAGGAAATAGCGGCTTGGGCTAGGGTAAAAAGCCATATAGTAAAAAAAAAAAATAAAATAACTATCCTAAAAAGTAGAGACCAAATAAACCTCATTAAGAAATTCAATCTATGATCTAGCCATAAATTAAATAAGATACATCATATGCAAAAATAATAGGCCCATGCTGCTTTTATGAAATAAATAAAAACACCTTTTTCTCAGTTTTGATGAAGCGTGTTGCTTAAAAATTTCTTTCTGTAGACTAGAAGACAAATAAATTAATAAATGAGATTATGATTAGGGCTTAGGGTAAAGAAGAACTAAAAAAGCTGAGAAAGATATTATTTTTATTGTCTGATAGATTGAAAGGTGTGTCTACAATATTTAATAAATGCTTCACTCGTATGATGTTTTCAGAAGACAGAAATAAAGCTCCAGATAATCAGCTAAAGAGATGTGTAGAAGTAATTTTCATAAGGAATCCAACAGATATTCAAAAAAATATGAAAGGATTTAGGAATCCTAAACATGAAGGGTAGATCATCGATTATGAATAATATAAGAAGACTTATAATCATAAAAAGGAATTAGACAAGGAAATTGAAGAGAAATAAGAAGATGAGTTGCAAATTGCTGAGGCCATTTTCGTCAAGTCGTTCTTGAGAAATCAGTAGCAAGATAATAATACCAATTATATCTAAAACATAGAAGAACAAAAGTAGGATTTCCAAAATTAAAATTAATTTTAAAATGAGGATAAAGAAGAAGAAAAAGATGCAAGCAGTGACGAAGAAGAAGAAGATGATAACGATGAAGATGATTTTATGGCAGAAGAAATTGAAGAGACTAAAGACTATTAAAATTTACCAGAAAAAGTTCTTTTGTAAAAAATAGAATAAAAAGTTTAATCCATCAACCCACATCTAAAAAACATAGTTAAAGAAGACTTGAGGTTTTCATGCAATTATACTCTGACTTAAAATGTTGTGAACTAAAAACCAGAAGTAGTGCAATAATTAGAATAAGAGTCTGATTAATTTATGAAGAATGTAGCTTAGAAGATTTCAAATATATAAAAGACAAACTAGCCATTAAATAAATTAAATTCTTCAGACTAAAAAGATATTGTGAAAGCTGCTTTATTTCAACACTTCAGATAGCAAGGTTGTAAAGTTTAAATTACTAATAAAATTAATAAAGATGAAACATACGCCAATTCTTATTAATCATAGCTAGTTTTGACTGGGTAAATAGATTAACTTAAATATATTTAAGTGGGTATTGATGATAAGTAATATACTTACTAAAAGATTGTTTCAGAACCTGCAACAAAAAATGAAGTTATTTCAAGATTCGTAAAGGCAACTTCAAATCAATATGGAGTTTCTAAAGACCGTATCACTATCTTAGACATATAAAAAGGTTTTAAAAGTATTGTTAATTTTATTACTGCAATCGAAGGTTTAGAAATTGATCATCAATTTAAGACTGCAACAGATTAATATTAAAAAGAGTTTCCTAAAGCTTAAATTTCTTCTGTGGTTAAGTCTCTTATTGATAACTATTAGATTAGTGATCAATACTTTGATGAGAGGTTTAATATGTATTGGGATCCTTACCACAGTACTATGGTCGATTACAGAGGATCTCTTCCTAGATAAGGTTAAGGCTTAGTAGCTTAAAGATACTATTTCCCTGTAGGATTTTAAGGTTATGGCCTTAACGTATAGAAATGGCTTAAAGAAGACTAATCATGGTTTGGTCAAAATTCTAATAAAAACGTATGGATTGTACTTTATCATGCAACTGATGAAAATGGATTTAAAGGAATTTCTAAATCTTATATTAAGCCTGGATAAAATAATTATTATGGGGGAACAAAATGTAGGTTAACAAATAAAACGATTTTAGATGGAGCTGGAGCTAATAGTTACTTCTCAGATCGTGCAAGCGGACCTAATTCATCAGAAGGCTATGGAGGAAAAATATATTTGGGAAATAAAAAGTATATTCTATTATTCTAATGCAGAGTTAATCCCATTCATGTAAGGAGTCCTGTTGATATGGAAAGCTACTACACAGTCGAAAAAGAATATGCATAATAAAGTGTAAGACCATACAGAATTCTCCTTAAAGAGGCTTGAAATATTTAAATACACAAACAGAATATAAATAATATAACGTATTGGCCTCTATAATTCTCAGTATAGAACTTTTAAATTTATTAAAATTATTACTTAATATTTAGTTATTACTTATAACTATTGGAAATACTTATTTAGTTCATTATGTTTTTTTGGTTAGAATTAATTTTTATTCAGTTAAAAGTGAAAATTAGTCTTTCTACTTGACTGAACACACTATTTTTTTTTTTTTTCAAAATTGAGGATATATAGTAGCCCTCCATCAAAAAAAAATGGTGGAGGACCTCCATATAAATAAATAATTGAAAGTTAAGGGGAGTGAGTATTGAAATTTAATTTTATAAATTATTTATGTGTAAATTATATAAAATTCTTAAAAAACTCAAAATCTATATATCCAACACTTAGATATTGATATTATTTTAGTAAGGTTTTTTGTATGATGCTAATTGAATTATGCTATTAATTTTTCATAAATATTCTAGCTTCAAATATTGAGAATAGCACAATATTTTTAAAAGTTTTTTAGATAAGAATAAAACAAAAGATTTTTTTTCTCAAAAATTTTGCACAAAAATTATTAAATTGGTATCAAAGTTAAAGCTTAATCAAAGATAATCAATATTATTATTTCTTTTACTCAACTTTTAATAATTAGTGTAGAAGAAGATTAGATAAACTTTATTTATTAATCAATTGATTGTAAAATTAAAAGTATTTTAAAAGTATAAAGGAGATAAATTTAAAAAACGCATAAAAAACTAATCTGAGAATAGATGGACTCTTTAGACTTAAATAAGAATTTAAACAGCATCTAAAGTAGTGACCTGAGTGAAAATAAAAGAATGGGTCAGGGTAGAGAGCCATTAAATAAGAGCACCTTCTCAGTTTCGATGAACAAAATTGCTTAAAAACTGAGAAATATATTCTCCTTATGTTTTGATAGATTTAAAGATAAGAAAATTGACAAAAAATAAGAAGATGAGCTGTAAATTGTGGAAGCCATTTTCGCCTAGTAGTTCTTGAAAAATCAGTAGCAAGATAATAATATCAATAGTGGCTAAAACATGGAATAACAAAAGTAGGATTTCAAAAATGAAAATTAATTATAAAATAAGAAAAAAGATGAAGAAATGCACGCAAGCAGTGACAAAGAAGAAGAAGATTTTTAAAACAAAGAAATTGAAGAGACTAAAAACTATTAAAATTTACCAGAAAATGTTCTTTTGTAAAAAGTAGAAGAAAAAATTTAATCCATCAACCCACATCTGAAAGACATAGAAAAGGAGGACTTGATGTTTTCATGCAGCTATATTCTAACTAAAAATGTTGTGAACTAAAAACCAGAAGTAGTGCAATAATTAGAATAAGAGTCTGATTAATTTATGACGAATGTAACTTAGAAGATTTCAAATATATAATAGAAAAACTAAACATTAAATTAATTAGATTCTTCAGACTAAAAAGATATTGTGAAAGCTTCTTTATTCTAACACTACAGACAAAAAGGTTGTAAAGTTTAAATTACTAATAAAAGTAACAATGATTAAACACATACCAATTCTTATTAGTCCCAGCTAGTTTTGACTGGTTAAACAGATAAACTTAAGTATATTTAAGTGGGTATTGATGATAAGTAATATACTTACTAAAAGATTGTTTCATAACCTGCAACAAAAAAAGAGGTTATTTTAAAATTTGTAAGGGCAACTTCAAATCAATATGGAGTTTGTGAAAAAAATGTCACTGTCTTAGACATATAAAGAGGCTTTAAAAATTCTGTTAATTTTATTACTTCAGTCGAAGGTTTAGAAATTGATCAACAATTTAAGAATGAAATAGATAAATACTAAACTGAGTTTCCAAAAGCTTAAATATCTTCTATGGTTAAGTCTCTTATTGATAACTATTAGATTAGTGATCAATACTTTGATGAGAGATTTAATATGACTTGGAGTCCTTATCACAGTAATATGGTCGATTACAGAGGATCTCTTCCTAGAAAAGGCTAAGGCTTAGTACCTTAAAGATACTATTTCCCTGTAGGTTTTTAAGGCTATGGTCTTAATGTATAGAAATGGCTTAAAGAAGATTAATCATGGTTTGGCAAAGATTCTGATAAAAATGTATGGATTGTTCTTTATCATGCTACTGATGAAAAAGGATTTAAAGGTATTGCTTAAAGCTATATTATGCCTGGACATCGTAATTTATATGGAGGATCTATATGTAGGTTAACAAATTAGATAATTTAAAAAGGAGCTGGGGCTAATAGTTACTTCTCAGATCGTGCAAGTGGACCTAATTCATCATAAGGCTTTGGAGGAAATATAAATTTGGGAAATAAATAATATATTCTAATATTCTAATGTAGAGTTAATCCCATTCATGTAAGAAGTCCTATTTATAAGTAAAGCTACTACACAATCGAAAAAGAATATGCATAATAAAGTGTAAGACCATACAGAATTCTCCTTAAAGAAGCTTGAAATATTTAAATTAATAATTAAAATATCCAAAAAGAATATGTATAATAAAGTGTAAGGTTCAATATTATCCTCAATAAAAAGTTTTAATTTGTAAAAATTCTTTAACATTTAATCATTATTTGTGATTCTTTGAAATACTTTATTTAGTTTATGAATTTATTTTATGGTTTAAAATAGCAAATTAATTTTTAATATTAACTTAATTGTGTTGCTTAAATTAATCATAAATATTATTTTAAATTCTAATAAATTAAATCATTTAAAACAAACAAATTTATAAAATCATTTAAAAATAAACAAAAAAATAAATAAATTAGTTTGATAGTCTAAAAAGAATTTAGTATTTCTATTTGAATAAGCTTATTGTTCAAATTACAAAATAAGATATATTAATTAGCTTTATGGAATATTTTATAAATAGATTAATTAGATTTAGAAATATTTGCGTATTTTATTTGTAGAATTTATTTTAAATTTAATGATATTGATTTTTTTCTCAAAGCAAGGTGTACTTTTGAAAGTAGGATTAAGATCAAATCGTAATTGCAAAATAAAAAGATGTATTGTAATAAATAAAATATTGAATTTAAAAAAATAGGCAGATTGTTAGCAAGTAGAAAGGTGACTGGTCTATCAATCAATTGATGAATTAAAGATTAGTAAAAATTAAGTAATTGAGAAGCATCGAGTAATATCAAGATTTAAATGAAAATTTAGAGTGTAATAAAATGAGATAACCAAGCAAATTTTAATATTAGAAAAATCTTTGTATTTTTATTAAGAAGATTGATAGATAGTCAATAAATCATTAATCGAAAAGGAAACCTTAAAGTAATCGTAAAATTTAAAAAAGATAGAGTTTTAAAAATTAAAAATAGTAGTAAATACTAATAATAACAGAAAACAAAACAAAAAAACAATGTTTGCTTGTTAATTTATTTATTTATACATTTAACTAATTTAAGTGGTAAAAAGCAGAGATTTTAACATTAATTTATTATATAAGTAAGAGAGAAAGGATTTTGTAAATCTTTGCAGTAATAGAATTTTTTTAGTATATTTCGTTTTTACTTTTTGCTATCAACTAATGAACAGAAAGCATCACTCAGGGGTGAACCCTAAGCTTTATTCTAACTTTTTTTCATCGCATGAAACTTGACAGTAATGCCAGATAACCTCACCATTACTTAGATTTGCGAATTTTTTGTAGAGCTTAAATACTTCATTTTCAACTATCCTAGGTTCATGGAAGTAGCCTTTTGCTATTAGTGTGCTTCCGATAGCGAAGGCAAATGAGAAATGAATAGCGTTCTTATTAATATATCCCCTATTTATAAGCGAGTTGTAAAGCATTTCGAGTGCTCTTCCTCCTAAATACATTCTCCATGTGTACCAGTTCTTTTTGTTTTCGAACATCATTCCAATGAAGGCTCCAAGAAAGCCTGAAACAAATGAATTAAATCCATCCTCTTTTTGTCTGATCCTTCTAAGCAGACATTATGCTAGCTTCATTAGCGAGTTCATTAAAGTTATGAAAAGTGGGAGACGGAAATCGCCATCACACAACAGTATTTTGTACAAAGTTTTAGGTAACTGTTGCAAGCTTTTTTTGAGACTGAAAAGCGTAAAAAGGGTATTAAGTGAAACTCTCAAGCCATACCCGATTAAAAAGGAGCGCTTGACCTCCTTCAAAAAACTTTCAAAACAGCTTCCTTCATGCTTACAAAATTAAGTCTTTGATTTCATAAGAGTATGCAAGATATGTTAGGGCTTTTCATGGTCTTAGTTGCTCATTTCAGTCTTTTAAGTAATAAGTTTTGCTTTATTTCTTTGTTTCTTTGTTTTTTTTTGCTTGGTTGCTTTTTTGTAGTGTGCTACTTATATGCGAATTATATTTTGAAATTCTTTCTGAGTTGCTTTTTTTATATAATATTATTATTGTTTAATTCAAATTTACTATTAAAATAATATATATGGTATTTCCAATCAACCAAAAATGAAATTTTAATATTTAAAATAAAAACTAAATAAATAAATATTTAGTTATTTAACCTCAGTTGTGTGGGTACTATTGCAGAAATTAAGTTGCGATTCAACTAGCTATTATTGCATGCAATATACGCCTAATTTCATAAACACATTTCCGAAAAGATCTATTTAATCATTTTTCCAAAACAAAAATCTGTTTAATTGTGTTTATTGCGTCATTTACCAATGTTCAAATTTTCTTTTTTTCTAAATATTTAATTTGAAAAGTAAATTTAATACTAATAATACGAAGTATTAAAGTTAATATCTATCTTAATCTCCTGATTATTGGTCTCAGAGATATTAGTGATATCATTTACGTAATACATATGTAACTATACAAGTTTTCTTATAATTTACTAAAAGATTCAATATCAACTTTTCAATACTCACAAGATAAAAACCACAATTAAAACAGAATATGCTGAATCATCTCATCCAAAGCTAATCAAATTATTGCTTTATATCATTTTAAATGCATAATTCGAGAAAATTATATTGGCTAGCCACACAAACAATAATATATACTAATATATATTTAGAATTTATATTGCTTATTTCTATGAATTAGTAAGTAACCACATAAATAAATACTACTAATAATGAAAGTATATATAAAAAGATTCAATTTTTTAAAAATTATAAGAGAATTTCTAATTTTAGAATTTATTTCATAGATTAAATTTTCATTAAAAAATATTTTTAAAACAAATTAAAATATTTTCAAGCAGCTAAAAAATAATTTATATTGGAAATAATTTAAAAAAAGCAATCAAATTGAAAATTAAATTTACATTTACATTTAATTTGCTTTATATTGATTGATAAGATTAATTATCTCCTTTTTTATCTCCTTTGAAGTATTTGTAATTTATTAAAACTATGTACTTTTGTATTTATTGAATAGCTAATTAAAAGTGTCTTTAATTTTAATTTCAAGAAGAACATAAAGCAAATTAAAAATTTTACTGATTGATTAGTATTTTTAAAACCTATTTTTTTACCACAATAAATAAATTTGAAATTCATAAAATATTTTAATATTAATTAATTAATTTATGAAAAAATAAATTACTTTTTCTGAAATAATAATTTTGAAGAATATTTTATTTATTTTTAATTTATTTTTTTAAAAACATTATTAAAAAAATTATTTCATTAAATTTTTGTTCATGAAATATTTAGACATCAAAAAAAGAAAAATAATTTATATTTATGGGAAATTTTAATAATTATTTTTCAGAAGATATTAAATTTATTTAAAGACACATTAATAATAAATTAATTAATTAATTAATTAATTAAAGGATTTATTAGTCGAAAAAGATATTTTAATTATTTTTCATTCTTTTTGTAATATAAGGTTACGATTGCTTAAAACTCCAATGCAAAATTTAATTGCTTGAATTATTTATGGCTATTTTAGATATATTTGAAATAAAATTTATATCCAATAGAAAATAATCTAAATAAATTACATAATTTGGCTGACTTAGTTTAGCATAATTTTAAGCATTTAATTAACGAATTGCGGTTAAAGATATAACTGTTACTTAAGCAAATCAACTGTAAATAAAACAAATAAAATCTTAGTTAAGTGTTTCAGACTGTAAGTAAACAATACTAAATATAAAAAAAACTTACAGCTAATTTAAAAAACTTCTCAGTTAAATATACTTGTTTGCATGTAATAAGGTAGATTTATCAATGTTAAATTTTATAAATACTTATCAAATATATTTATTTAAAATCATTATATCTTTTTCAATAAATTTTTCTAGCAGGTACGTTTTTTTACATGTCTCTTTAAAAGTATAATTCTGATCAAATATATTAGTTATTTTAAGGTTGGTTAAATTGATTACAATATTTTACAAATTACCTTTATAAATAAAGTAATTAAGGGATATAATTTCCTTTTATCATAAAAGACAAAGTGTAACAAAAAATAGATGTGAGTCAAATTATTAATTTGTAAATTAATTAATAATGTATTTGCGTTTTTTTTTTTTTTTGTAAGAAGAATCTATTAATCTACGAGAAATAATTAATTATCGTTGCTAGAATAGCTAAATGTTTAATAAAATAATCCTGATTTTAGATGAAAAAATGCAATTTAATGTTATAGCACTATAGTTATAGAAGAAAAATTCAACCAGTAAATTATATTTCTTATTTTTATAATCTAGACTAAAGTGCAAAGCTTTAGAAAATAGTAATTAAAATGTTATTCATAAATAAATATGTGAGTGTATTTGTATATTACTAATGAATAGTCAAATTAAACAATAATTGATTAAAATTTTCTACTAAAATTTTATTAAATTTAAATTTGAAAGTAATCTAAATTATTAAGGAGTTTTTGATGTAGGAGGATAACACTATATTTAAACTAATAGACAAGACAAAAAATAACTAAACAAATATAATTTATATCTGTATGTGTATTAGTGAGTAAGTACACTTGCACTCTCTCACTCTTAATAAATAACTAGCAAAAGAAAAATAGAGTAGACAGCTAGTTATATTAAATGACTGGCTTATATATAGAAAGAAGATTTTTAAGGAAAAAAGGAAGAAGTAGTATTAAAATAAATATGATATAAGACTGCTTTATAATTCATTCAAAAGTTGATTGTTATTGCTTTTATTATTAATAAATTAATTAGATAAGAGATCGATCAAAGTATTTATTTATTTATTTAGATCAATATATTACAAGAATTTTTTATTTATTATTGTTATAGTTGTTTTTTATTTATTTATTTATTGTTTGTTTGCTTCCTCTTTTTTAAGTGGAAATATCCAAATATTTAAATTTTTTAATTTAATGGATGAATTCTTTACTTAATATTTAGGAAGAACGGAGTTAATTATTTAAAATTAGCAGTAAGGTTGTATGATTGAAATTAATTAGTGCGCTAGAATGGCTGGTTCTAAAAAAAAAGTTATTTTTTTTAAATTAATACTATGACAGTCCAAAGCATGCTCGAAATTAAGCAATTTCTACTTTTAAATTTTTGAGCTAGCTATGTAAAATCAATATTCAGGAAAATTATATTTAAGATTAAAGTCTTCATGATTTATATGAAATATTTTTATTTTGCTATTGATTGAGGTTATTAAATTAGCATTTCATTTGAGCTTCTCTTCCTGCTGATTCGTCATAGTATACATTCATATTTTTAGTCACTTCTGTTTCGAACTCTTAGAGGCATTCAAGCTATAACATTTTGCTTGCCCAGAAGAGACTTGACAAAGCATCGTGTATTTCTACATCGTTTGGATCTTCCCATAATTTTTAAGACTTTTCTTATATAAAATCAGCTAATTTAATAATCGTGTTATAGCAGTGTATTTCGTTTGATTATTAAATATTTTATACGGAAGATTGATTTTGATCTATTGAAATATGAGTTGAGGATTATTATCTGCTAGTAAGATGGTTGTTTGAGTTTGAAGAAGCAACTGTTTGGCCATATTTTTTGAGATATTCTTGCATCTTCTTTTGTATTTTAATCTTTTCTTACTCCATTTTGTGTTTGAGAGTAATGCATGCCTCTTCAAGAAGTACAATTTATTGAATGGGATCCTAAGCGGTGTCAGGGTTATGGAAGCAACTGACGTATCCCTACTTAGCTGATTATTTGTTTTTGGAGTTTTTGCAATCTTGCTTTTTATTTATAGACAAGGAGAAGTTATTTTTTTACGCCTCAGAAACCTCTTAGAAGTGTTCTGAATAAGAGGAATTTTAGTCAATATCAACTTATATTTCGTTTTGGGAAGGAAGAGCATATTTATTCATGCTTTTTTCAGGAAGAGTGGAGGCTGTCCTTCTTTTTTTTGCAGTTAATTTATATTACTTGGCAGTGCAGGTACCCATTAAAAAAATTAAAACTCTACAAGTATGTATTTATTTTTTAATTAAGTTTATAATTAAAATTATAATTATTATTATATGTATGTATGTGTGTGTGTGTATGTATTTAGGCTGACTTCTATTTTAATTAGTTTTTTTTGCTTCTTTTTATTTGTTTGTTTTTCGGTATCAAATTTGTTAATTAATTAATATTTATACGATTAAACAAATGTATAGATCTAGCTAGCTAGCTAATGTGATTAATATTGCTTGATTAATTGACTAATTTATTTATCTCTTTATAAATAACCAATCTTTTGAATATTTCTATCTATATTCTTAAATTACCCAAAGATATTAATAGTTTTAAATTTTAGTTTATTATTTCCGATTTTACTTTTCTATTTAATTTTTTTGTATTTTATTGATTAATTTTTTATCAAATCTCTCAAGTTACTTACAAACTAATTTTCTTTGCAATTTTACTATTTAATTTTTAGAATCTCTCTTTCTTTCTCTTTCTCTCTCTCTATCTTTTTTCTTTTTACATTTTGTATCTATTTAATTTGTTTACATTTTCCAATTAATTCTTTGCACTCTAACAAAAGTAGAAGAGAAGTGAATAGAGCTTACTTACTATAAATAATTCAATGAAGTAATATTTTTCAGTATGCTACAGAATTCGTTATCAAAACTTTAATATACATTAATATCACTTTTAATATATTCTGAGGCTTGATTCTAATTTTCAGACTAGTCAGGTTGCGAATTAAGATAAAAATATAACTATCGCATAATAAAATTTTTTCTTTTGCTTAAATAAAGAAATTATTCCAGCATTATTTTCAAAGAATCAAAATAAGATTGTAAATATGAAATCTTAAATAAGGAATTTCAAAATATTTAGGATCTTTTGGATCAAAAGGGAAGTTCTCTGAAAAAAAATTAACAAACAGAATATTGCTATTTAATTGATGGTAAAAATTTGTAAAATATTACAAAGATAAAAAGAATTTTAATTACCCGAAGCCCTAAGCAATAAATTATACTATAAAAATTTATATTCAGCACAGCCATCAAATAAATAATAATAATATCAAAAAAAGAATCAATCAATATATTTATCAATACCTTAGTTCGTATTGAATAACCAGATTTAGATAAATACTTGATATAAATTATTCAAAATTTAAATCCCCACTTTACTAACTCACTAACTTAGACTTTATAAAATCTCTTTGCATCAATTTTCATACTCATAATGCAAAAAGCTGATTCTCACCACTTTAATATTATTATTGTTAAATAATTTAAAAAGAATCAAAAATACTAAGTGTAAAATCTTATTAATTTCAATGCGCAATTACATAGAAAATAAAAATATGTTTTTTAGCCTGTTTTTAAAAAAAACTCACAAAACACAAATACAAATTGGAGAATTTAAATTTTACTATTACAGTTAATTTATTGCTTAATTAATTATTTTTCTAGGCAGAGTTATTTTTTAAATAAAAATCTATTGCTTTTTACCCTGTATCTCAATTTGTTTGTTAGTTCAAATCATGGAATTGATAAAATATAATTTAAATAGATACTCAAATATTATCTGATACTAAAATTTATTTCGCACTAAATTTAATTTTCTTTGATTTTTCAAGGTTGATTGCAAAACTTTATAAAAGCAGGAGCATTCTCACCTTAAGAGAACTTCGTTTTCAGTTTCTACTAGAATTCTTTCTTCAAATACTTTAGGAATTTAGCCTGAGTTAACTCTTCAGCTGAATTTTCTATTTATTATATTGTATATTATAGTATAATGCTACAGTAAGTGGTGCCGTACATATTTACTTAGAATAGAGTAATTAGAAAACTGATTCCCAGCACAAACTAATAAATTTTAAAAGTTAATTGAGAAATTTAAATTTTCTCTTTAGAAATTAAACGCAGTGCTAATTAATAATAATTACAATTGACGTAGTGGTGTAAGAAGAAATAGAAGAACTAGCGTATATTAGCCTCAAAAAAAGATAGAACAAAATAGTTATGATCATACATATAGAAATGTTCATTTAATTCTCAAATATCTCTGACATATCGACTAGGCTCTCTATCCATCTATTCTTGTCTAATATTTCATTTTGGAAATGCAATCCTGATTCTACAAACTCTTTATTTTTTCTTGCATTCTATATTGAAAAAGGGATTTAATTAATAAATAGTGTTTAAATTACACTTATTTATTTTTTTAATAAATCTTTAATTCGAGTCTAAGTCAATACAAAATTTGCTTTATTAAAATTAAACCATTCAAATTCTTATTTATTTTTATCAAATTAAAAGAACTTTTTGATGAAATTTCATGTACTCGTTTTATATGGTTTGGAGGTAAAAATATTTTTAATCTGTTTTGAAATATCTTTGTTAATTTTATCTTATCTATTTTGAAAGCTTACACTTTTAAAAGTGATTTCCAATCATTCTCAAGAGTAATTTTAATTAATTTCTTACTATTTTTGACAAATTTCACCTCATTAAAAAATAAATTTCATCACTAGTAATTTGATTTAATTTGTAAGTTAAATAAACAACTTTTCTTTAATAAAGGCCAAAATTCTTTTTTTTAACTTACATCTATATAGGCGTACTTTGTGTAAGATTTTAACTCGGTGCTCTGGTAAAAATTACATATCTTTTATTGCATTCTCCTCACGCAATTTAAATCTTCAATTTTATTTTTTTTCAAATACTCCTGAAAATTATACTAATATTTTGATAAAATATAGATCCATTAGCTATAATTTACCGAATCGAAATTAATTCAAAATATTATTACTTCTAATAATTCTAGTGGTGTCCTAATCCAGTCAGTAAAGCCAATCAAAAAGGCTCCTATTTTTTAAATTAATATTACTATCAGAAATTTATATTTTATAATCATTACTAATGAATGCTATTTTATGTAAATAAATAAAAAACTTTTCTAATGGAATAATATATTCTGATAATTAAATGAAATATTTAATCACAAATACAATTTTTTTTTTTTTTCCACAAATTTTTACTTTATTAAGTTAACATAAAATACACTTTTAGCTTGAAAATTTATTTTTATAGTAAGCTATATATTATTACTTAAAAATTCGTTGTAATATCAGAGGGAGGGAAAAAACGACAAACATCAGATAAAAGTCTTTTCAAATTTTAAATGCTCTTA
Source organism: Tetrahymena thermophila SB210 (assembly GCF_000189635.1). NCBI lineage: Eukaryota > Ciliophora > Oligohymenophorea > Hymenostomatida > Tetrahymenidae > Tetrahymena > Tetrahymena thermophila. Next base: position 697,117 of record NW_002476554.1, read on the forward strand.
AACTAACAACAACAAAAATTAAAATCTTACCTTTAATAATTGTTCCCATTCTTTATGAGAAAACAGTCTAGAGCAGCTATTTAAAATCATATTCTTGATAGTTGTCTAATGTGTGGTAAGTTGATTATAAAGTGATATATTCACATGTTTATATTATAATAGAGATCATCCAGATAAAGATAGGGATAATCAATATATTCAAAATATAAGGTTCAATACCTCTACGGACACGGTCAAAAGGCGATAGATATATATTCACTTCTATGCTTACAATAGAAAAGATATTTCTTTCTATAATAAACATAATCAAAAATAGAAGAAGTGTTACAAAGAAAGCAAATACTGGAAGAAATTCCAAGTATTTACGAGCATTTATTACTTCTGGGATATTCTATAATTTACAAACAAAAAAAAAGGTATGTTAATTATTATAAATTCTGCTGCTAACCTTAAAATATATCAATAGAAATAATTAAAATTTTTTGAAATTAAAGAAAATTAAGCAAGCAAACAAACAAATAAAATTTTTGCATTTTTTATCAAGAAAGTTTACACTAAATATCTTTATTCTTATCTCATGGTTCTTCATTGTTTCATTTGATACTTGATCTTTCACAAACACTAAAAATTAATAGAAGCACATAATGGAAGCAAATAGATAAAAGACTAGTGAGGAATTCTAGCTTGATGTATATTAATAAGCGTCTGATGATGTTGAAAGTACTTGTGTTTTATTTCTAAATTTTTTAGTAATATGAGACTATGTAAACGAAAAATAAAAATAAAGTTACTCTGGAGAATCAAAAATTATATGAACGAATTTGTTAAATAGGACAACTCCTAGTATAAAGCATCCAACTGCACTCAAAAAAAACACTATAAAATAGGTTATCCTAGCTATTTTATCATTGTCTAAGAAGTACTTTGAATAGAAGCTGTTAGTATAAAAATAATTTTTTAAAGCTATTTTATTAAAAAATGTTACATATAAAATAAAATAGTAGTTTTTTTATTTTATACTTTTAAATATCACAACATTCATTTTTATAATAATAAGAAGAAGAGCCAAGAAATTACTTTGATAATTGTAACTAAATAATTGCATCAAAATATTTATTTGTTTATTTTTAATTTATAGATCTAAATTAATCCTCAAAATTTTCATAATTTCTATTTTTCTTCAGTAAATAGTAATGATTAATTTAAGGAATATTTATAGCATTAAATTTAATAGATCGAATTACTCCAATCTTATAAAATCTAAAAATAATTGCATTTTATTCTTTAAGTTTAGTTCTAACAAATTTGAGCGAATTAGTTAGTGGTTTTACTTAATTAAAATTTAAGCTTATTCCTCTCTTAAAAAAGTTATTTTATTTTAAATTAACAGAACAAATTTAACAAAATCTAAAAATAGTTGAATTTAATTATTAAAAATTAGTTCTAATCAATTTGAGTAAATTAATTATTTCACTTAATTAAGTTCTAAGCTCATTTCGATTAGATATTTGTTTATATTACTGTTTAAAATAACAGAAGTAATTTCTCTTATGCTTAGCACTCGCCTAGTAAACTAAAAAAAGATATAATGTAAAATTATTTGCCTTACTTCTAATAAATTTTAACAAATTAAAAGTTTCACTTATTAAATTTCTTTGCTTAAATTAACAGAAGTAATTTATATTTCTTTAAGATAAATTTAACAAATAGAACACACAATTTTTTCTAAAATTTTATTATTCAAATTTAGCTCTAATAAATTTGATTAAGTGAAAGCAGTTTCATTTATTAAATTTTAATTTTACTCATAAAGCAGTAATATTTAAATTTCTACTAAAATTAGAAGAAGTAGTTTCTTATTTCTTTTTGAATGGCTTAAAAAACTAAAAATAACACTATTCATTATTTTATGCATTTTACTTTGCAAATATTATGATTTCTTTATAGTTGGTTTAATAAAAAATGAGAAAATCTTTTACCTTAAAAGCGTGCATGATATAGTAAAGAAAATAATTAGAGGTAAGGAAGAGGTAATGTCATTAAATATCAAATCAATTTTGCCAATTAATAGCTTTTCTCTTATGACTTCAAAATATTTATTATTAGCTGGCAAGCACACTTTGTTAAGGTCTTTTAGATTTATTTTAAATAATATTATTAGTTTTTTAATCGATTATTAATAAATTAAGAAATCTTAATTAATTTTCAAATTATTTTTGTTTTTTATAGGGAATAAATGAATTCAACATTTTTTTAAAATTTGAAATATATACATGCATAACTGTCGTAAATCAAAAAGAAATCTTTTATGTCAATTGTAATTCCTATATTGAGTTAGCAATTTCTTACAACTGAATTTGTAGCACACTCTATCGATTGCTATAACTTAACTGAATTAACTTATGGACATTATTTTATACAAACATTTCTGTAAAGCTATGTCTTTTAAGGATTAACGAAATAAATGTATGGATAATCTTCCAAATCCCCTATCCCGCAAGGTCTATTATCAGGATCAAAAGGTTTTGACAATAAGGAAGGTTATCCTCTAATTAAGGCATACAAACTTACAACAAAAAATACTCCTAATGCACCTGCAAAATTAAATATCCACTTTTTATCTGTTTATACTTTAGAATCTGTTTATGAATTATTGCTTAACATTATTAAAACCAACCCTTCCTTTTTTATAAATTTATATATCAACAACTTTTATATTAGTTAGAACTTGAAGCCTTTTAAATAAGTCTATTGTAATATTTTTATAATTATTTTAAATTAAAATAAAGATTCTATTTTAGTATCTATAATTCCTTTTGATAAACTATTTAATGTATTTATTATTAATCAATTTCTTAATAAAATTCACAAATAAGTAAGTATTACTAATAAATTAATATATTTCAAATTAAAACTTATCGCTACCAAAAACTAATATTTTTAATTATAATTATATTATAATCTCCACATATTTATTTTTTCACTTTTAAAAAAATATATTATAAGGTAAATTATCTTTAATAATTCAAATTAATATAAATAATTTTATTAATTTTAAATATAAATTTAATATTTATAAAATTTATATTTTAAAAACAAAACCTTAGAAACCAAATTTTCAAATATATATTTCGTTTTAATTTATACAATATATTAAAAATCTTTATTATTAAAAATATAGTTTGATAAGAAAATGATGAATGAAACAATTAATAATTTAGAATAAATAAATGAATCAATATATCTTTTAATTTATAATTATTTGAGAATTTTTTTTCTTATTTTTATTTTTTTCAACAATACTTTCTAAAATTTAATTGATCCTATTTATCATAGCAAGGTTGTTAACTTTTTTTGCAAATATAGCTGACTATTCGTAATAATTTAAGCATTAGTTTCTTAACCCTAAAACTTCGCTTTCATTTGCAAGGTTAAAGTAAGACACCATAGATAAATAATTAATTTAAGCCTTTTCTTATTCTGTCTTAGCTTTAGACTCATATCTTTTTATTGCTGACAGAGCTTTTTCAACACTTTACAGTGCTTTGTCATGCCTATTTAGCTCACTTAATATAGCTGATTTATTTAAGTAAGAAGTTATAATATCTTTTTAACAATTATCATAATTTTCTTCAGCTAATCTTTCTTCTAAAGAGATAGCATAATTAACAGCTTTTAATGCCTCTTAGAATTTCCCCAACTCTCTAAATTTATAAATAAAAAAAGAATCATAATCTTTTTCAAACAATCTTTATTAAAAATCCAAATATTGATAAAATCACTCATGCAATATCTCTACTAAATAACAATTAGATTGTTTTTACTATTGACTTTTGGGTTAAAATCAATGTTTATTGAAAATATATTTTTAAAATAATAATTTTTTATGTAAAAATATTAAAAGATATTAAATTACCTATAAATATAACTTAAATTGTTAAATGTGAGAACTCTCAAACGATTCAAAGGTTAGTATTGCTTGAAAATTTTAGGAATTTGTTTATTAAAAAGTATGTCAACAGCTTTTAAAATAATTTTAGAATCATCACTAAATTTATTTAACTGTATTGACGTCATATTATATTTGTTAACTCTCTCAACAAAATCTGTAATTTCAGATTAGAGAGAAAACCCTAAATCTTTCATGTTACCATCTTCAATGCAAAATAATCCACAATATATTAACTTTTCTTAAACTAATATCTGCTTTATGTTTGATTAGTCACTTTCACTCTTCAAAATTTCTGAAAAAGTATGAAGAACTTTTAAACCGCTCTATGTGACCACATTGTCCTGCTTGATTTCTTCTGTATTCTGTATTTTAACCAAACTTAAATTTTCTTTATCAATATTCATCTTTGTATATAATAAAATTCTAATAATAACTTAACAGAAATAATTAACTTTCTAATATTTCTTTATAATTGAATGAAAATTTATTAAAAATCATTGATTAATATTTTTAATCATTTAAAGAAAATAATCAAACAAACAACCAAAAAGCCACAGTAAAATTAGTCTAAACAAATATCGCAAAAATTTTAATAATTTAATCTATTAAAATTTAATAAATTAATTCTAATTTCTAATAAGATTTAAAATTAATTTTACAAATAAATTTAAATTCATTTTTCTTGATTATTTTTTACATAGCAATACAAAAATAGGCGATAAACTTTTTATTTAATATGTTCTTAATTAAAATTATTAATTATTTTTTTTTTATATAATTTTATTTTGTTATTGATTAATTTAAGTGTAAACTTTTTTTTACTTTTTTAGTAAAATATTTCAAGGGAAAGGATATAGATATTAATATTATTAATAGTAGCTTAATTTTTGAGAACTTCAATAGGATAAATAAATCATTATTTAAATTACCAAAAATAATAATCTGATTAAGTAAATAAAATTATAACAATAAATATTTTTTTAATCTAAATTTTGATTTACTGAAATTCTTCATATTCTTTTAATAGTATGAAGTCTTTGATCAAAAGAAAGAAAATATTCAAAATAAAATATTTGTAATTAAATTGAATTATAAAAACAATTAATTTATCTCTTTACTTAAGATTGCATTAATGCTTGAATTAGAAGATCCTTTATTATATTATTTAATGTGGATAAAATATTTCTAATGACACTTATTATTAATATAGAAGAATATATTTTTTGCATTATATATATTTTTTTTTAAATTGATTAATATTTAAAAAAAGAATTATAAATATGATAAAATCCAAATCTAAATTTGAAATTTAAATTAAATCTCTTTTTTTAATTCCAACTTTAGAATCATACAAAGATAAATTTACAAATAACGTTTTTTCAAAATGTTTATATGTTTAATTAGGTGAATAAATACTTATCAACTAAAAATAAATGCTATAATAAATATTGTTTTATATAATATCACAAAATAGTAATAGTATAAAGTAAATAAGGTAAACTTTATAAATTAATTATCTAAGCATATAGATTTATACAATAGTAATCATCAAAATAAGTATTATAAAAATTGAGATGAAGTTTTTACTATTTCAACTTTTATTTTTATCCTTAATTTGCAAAATTTATGCTGAAAATTAAAACGAAGGAGGAAAAGTATAAATAAAAATAGTTTAGAATTGCATTTTAGATATTGATAAACCACTACCATTCACTTTAGAATGTGGTTTATTTTACCTTAAGTATTAAAGTTGTTTAAACAATTGCTTCAAAAAATAAATTGCAAATACTTTAAACAACTGTACTTAATCTTGTGAGTCAAATAATCCTTGTAGTGATAAAGAATTTGAATCTGTTGGAAAATGCTCTATTCTAATAACTAGTTCCTTAATCTAATAAATCTTTATAGGATTAATTTTTATTTGTATGCTTCTATGAGTTTTTTTATTAAAAATACGAACATAAAAATTGAAATAATTACTAAGATTAATATTAATTATCTGTTTTATGTTATTTTTATTTCCCTTATATAATATTTTAAATAGACAATAAATAATGTTAAATATAAAAACAAGAAGGTTGGGAAACAGACAAATAGAAAGTCAGAATATTTCTATAAAAATAAATATAATATTAAAAAATATTTATGACTGTTTATTCATCTAAATTAATAATCTATCTTAAATAAATATATTTTTTTTTAATTTTATATTAATTTCTTCCTCAATTAACTTTTTAATTCTCTTTTAGTAATTTTTTGATTATTAATTATTTGGTGATTTTTTTAAATTTTCTTCAATACAATCTACATTTATAAAGTAGAAAAAGGATAATTGGATGACTTTTCGATAATAGAAATTATACCCTAAATACTTTAGAATTATATATATATCCTATATTCACATTATTGACACTTTCCTAAAATTTAAATTTTAACACATGTTTTAAAAGTTAAAAATAGTAACTCGCAAATTTAGTGACTTAATTGATTGTGATTTAACCGATATTCTACAGTATATGCAATTTATTTGTAAATTTTATTGTTAAATCTATAATTTATTTAAAAACGCTCAGGGTAGAAACTTTATTTAATTTTTTAGCAATATTTTTACAATTAAAGCATTTAGTAAATAATCTAAAATTAATACACTCTGATTTTTATTAATTAACTTTTGCTAATTAGTATAGCTTACTGATACTCATTAAAATCTATCTTATTAAGCTTATGTAAAAAAAATATTTCTATTAGCAATATATCTTCATTTTAAAAATTAATTGTATGTTGGTTTAAATTCTGCTATTCAGCTAATTCATAATAATATAATTTTAATATGTAGAAGTGATTATTTTACTGTGAAAAAAATATTAATTAATTATTAAATTAAAAAATGATAATAATAATAGTGTAATTTAAAAATGATATTAGAGAAATGAAGAATAATTTGAAAAAAATACAATAATAAAAATTTTAGAATTTTGGGTATTGATTCTATGAAACATTTAAACAAACATTCTAAATTTCCAATAAATAAGATAAAATAATATTGATAAAAATTAAATTAAATTTATTTATTTGTTTTATGACTTTATTTTCATATTTTTGGTAAGTAAGAAATAAATATAAATATTTATATTTATTCATTCAAACTTTATCATATTTATTTTATATTTTCCTTTGCTTTTTAGAGCAGTCAGATACTCCTGATTTATTGCTAATTTATTGTGGTCCTTATTCAATGTAGTAAGCATTGGGTGTAATTCTTTAGAATTCTTTTAATTGATTATACCCATTTCTTTCGAAAACTAGATAGGATTACAAGTCAGAGAAGAGAGGTCTTGGAGCATATATAACAAAGTTACCTTTTAAATCAGTATAGGTTTAAGCTATCAATGTGCCATCCTATCCTTACTAGCCTTCGAAATAAAGAGAAACTTTAACGAATGGTAAATACTTATTAGGGTAGAGTTTGCAAGTTGTTTTTTCATAGACCTTAGATTTGATAGGGATAGTATTTCTTTCATCAACATAGTACAATTTCTAGAAAGGATTCATAGCTAATTAGAAATTTGCATCACTCTTTAAATAAAAATCATCGTTAGATGCAGCATTTGCATCATATTGAAGGGTAATTTATGGAGTCAAAGTTTCATAACCAGCATGGATAAAGACAAGCTTACCATCGTAATTAAGTCCTTTGGCAACCGTTCCAGTTAGAGTGAATTCACCTTCTTGGTTGGAATAAGTATATGAATTATCGATAAACCTTTAACTAATAAATGAAACTGTGATATATGTGCCTCCTAAAACTAAACCAGAGTTTTTATCATTGATTTTTCCTTTAATTGTGTATTTGACCCTCAATCTTTCAGCTGCTAAAGTCAAATTATTGTACTGGTAGTTATCGTTGACAGAAAGGTGAATTCTGCGCTACTTTTTATCAAAGTTAGCATCAGCTGGTTGCAGTTCTATAACAAAAGCATAGACATTACCTGTTACTAATCTTAAATCTGGCAATGCAAAGAATCCATTAGCGTCTGTAGTTGCTTAGAATTTAATTGATGGTTCTACTTCTGAATAAGCTACAACATTGCTTTAAGCGATAGGATCTCCAGTAATAGATAATCCATGACCGTGGATAAATCCATTAGTATAATCAGTTTCAGCTGCTTTATTTAAAAGAATTTGAATACCAGTAATGGTAAATTTATTTTCAACAGATAAAATAATATCAACTGAATTATCTTTATAGTTTTGTTTTTTTCCTTCAGCTTTAGCAACATAAAAGAAGCCTTCTTAAATTTAAGTCTTGATTTCAAATTGACCCTATTCATTTGTGTAGACAAATAAAGTATAATCTGAGAAATCAGTTTAAGTGAAGTGGAGAATAGCTTAAGCGCTTGGAAGAGGAGCTTTAGTTTCTGCATCTAAAATGACACCACTAATCAAGCAGTCAGTAAGGGACTTCTTAATTTCTATTTCTTTATGAACCTTATAATTATTGCTATCGTTAAATTGTAAATCAAAGCTATAAGTTTAGTAGTCAGCATCAATAGCCTCTTTAGGGAGCTATATTTAGACATTTGCTTTATAATTATAACCCATCATTACTTTTTATCTAAAGTCAAAACTACCTATTTTTTTTAATTTAAAACAATTATAAAATGAATAATAAATTTATAAAAATGAAAAATTGTTAGCTTGAAAATTAATTTTTATTTTATTGGTTGATTATTCTTTGCATAAGATTTGTGTTTGGACAAATAATTCATATTAATTAAAGATTTTACCATTTCTATTGAATCCTTCACCCATATCATGGATTCCATGAGTATGAGACTCATAGTCAAAGGTTAGCTGAATAGAAACTCCAGCAACAGGTTCACTAATCGAATTTAGAACAGAGCCTGAAAATTAGAGCATAATCAGTTTTCTTTCCATTTTTGATATTCTGTTTTCAATCTTGTATTGGTTTTAGTTTCCTAACTTAATGGGTTCTATTCTATCAATAAAGTTATTACACTTGATAGATAGATAACTCATATAATCATCATCATAATTTACATCTATTGAAAACAAGTAATCTCCTGATAAGACACTAACTGTAGTATAAGGTAAAGGTGTAGTTGGTTCTTTGAAACTGTCTTTCAAAACAAGAGAGAGTGAGCAGAAAGGAACAGGTAAATTATTTTCATCGATAATTTTTCCTGTAAATGAAGATTTCCACCAATCACCTGCTAATGTGATTTTATAATTTGTTACTTAAAATGAGTTTTCTTTAGTAAATTAAACAGTGTCGCTATACTATTTGAATTTCTCTTTGTCGACCTACATTATTTTTTTAAATAATTTTTATTATTAAAAATATATTTTAACCTAAATCAAAAATAAAATCTATAATTTTCCTTTTATATATTTTCAATTTAAATTAAAAGATGAATATTACTGTTATTTTGGCGTTGAGAACATCTTAAGTAGTTGGTGAAGGTACTTTGATAGTAAATTGACCCTTTAGATCTGTTGAACCTGTGAATGGATTGGGGATATTATCAATGAAAACTTTAATAATAGCATTCTAGACAGGTATAAATTGCTTAGTAATGACTGAACCACTGAATAATCCATTTAATTGCATTCCAAGATTAATTTATAGGTTTTCCAAAGTATACTTATTTTTATAATTAAGTGAAAACACTTAATCGCTAGCAGGAAGAGCTCCAGAGGCAAATTTAACTTTAATAGTATATGAAGGTCCTAGATGGAGGTTCAATTATATTTTGAAAGTACCATCACTATTTACATTAACTGCTTTGTTAACTAAAGTATCTTAATTTTCAATAGCTGGATCAATAGAAGTAATTGTATAACTACCTTCAGTAATAACCTAGTTAGTTTCACCGTTGTAGAGAGTACCAGAAATTAAACCTTACTAGGGTATAATTTCAAATTTAACACCACTTTTAAGGCCAGTTATTGTGTAGTTATTTTATCTATTTAATTATCCTACATCAGTTTTAGCACTCATGCCATAGTCAGTGTCTATTTGAATTTAAGAATCGTAAGTCAAATACTTTTCAACAACGAAATCACATCTAAAGTTTCCATTATCCTTAAATGCACATTTCATATTTTGTTCTGGGAAAGGCTTATCAGCAATAACTGATATTCTACCTTCTGTCAAAGGCTTATTGGTATTTATATCATAAAGATAGCCTATAATTAAACCATAAGTTTGAACTCTAGATACTTGCACCTATTTAAAGTCTGCATCGAATAAGCTAGCCTTATTAGGACCTAATTCTCTCTTCAAACTCAATTCTTAAAACTCTTCTGATGCTTAACTTGCAATAGTAATCACATAATTTTCTGTATTTTATCCTTAGAATTGGTGAGAGAAAAAACCTTAGCTATCAGTTTTCAAAGGAATAGTGTCAGTATTTTTATCTATTTAAAAAAACAAAAAATGTAAACAATAAAGTTGATATTTGATTCAAATAAATTTATAAAAATTATATTCTTAATTTATTTTTTTATATTTTTTTTAAGTTTAAATAATTTTTCCATGCTTTTTGTACTAATTTGAAAATTTTATTTTTTTTTATAATAGTGAATTTTATAATAAATAGTTATTTACTGCTGGAGTAAGAAATGGTGATGACAATATCGTATTCTGGAAGTGGAGTTTTCAAAGTTTTTTCAAGGAAAGTACCAGTGACATTTATAGTAACAGGAACAGGTTTTAAAGTTGCTTTTAGTATGCCTACATCTTCTGAATAGAATTTATCTTCAGTAATTTTTAAGGGATAATTAAAACCAGGATCATAGATATCAGAAGTGTAAACTATTGAACCTTCGTATTTTCCTTCGTTTTTGAAACCAGTTACTAAAATGGTGAATTTACCATTACTGTCAGTTTGAACTGGATCTGCCAAAGCCTTTACTGCACTAGTTTAGGCAAATGAAACCAAGAGATTTGGTATGGCAGAATTGTCGATAGAGCTTTGAAAAATACCAGTTATAGTTCCTTTTATTGGTTCAGTGGTGATGTATACAATCACAGGATCAACTTTAAATTAGTTTTGGCGAAGGAAATTAACTGTGGCGGTGCTTCCATATAAATTATTTGAATTTACTGCAGGAGAAGCTGTTATCACACAAATAATTTTTTCTTCTTGATTGAATTCTGTTGAATCTTAGAAATTAAGTTTTCCATCGTCACCTGTAGTTCCCAGCTAATATTACTTAACATGTTAAGAGTTGCTACCACTTTAGCAAGAAACATTAACTGCGGAGCCACTGTAAGGTTTATTAGTAGAGTGCTCGACAACATCAACTTCTAAATTTAGATTAACGCTTCCCTTCTTGAGAACAATAGGCTTATCAAATTCGAAATATAAATGATCAACTATGTAAAAACCTTAAGTATATTCAGTGTCTTTCTTAATATTCCAAGGTAAGTACCCATCAGCATCAATTGAAAGATTACCTTTAATAACAAATTTAATTTTAATATATATTTTAATTATATATTTAAAAGTTGAATTGTTTCCTTATTATAATTTGATAAAATATTCATTCTTAATTACTAGTAAATATTTATGTTTTATTAAAATTTGTTTTCTTCGATGTAAAAAATTTATTAGATTTTTAATAACAAATACATCTATTTGCCTTTGAATAGTATTTTTTTAGATTTTTATTTTAAAATTTTTATTTGCCTTCAATAAAATTTTTTGCTATTAATAATTTATTTAGCTGTTTTAGATTTTAACTGAATTTTTTTTAATAGCTAATATTTCTTTTTATCTATTTGTATTTCTATTATGCTTTTTTAGAATGAATAAGTTTCTATTTAATTATTTTATTATTAAATAATATTATATTTCTTGTTTAAGCAAATAGAAAGAATGAACAATCATTAAATCCTAATTACCATAAATTGGGTTAAGCTATTCTAAGTACATTACAACATCAAATTAACCATTATCTCCTGTGTAGACAGTCAAAAAATCTTAGAAAACAGGATAATCAATTGAAATTGATAATTTTGCATTAGCTATGCCTTGACCTTCTTCATTCTAAACTGTACCCTTCAAATGAGCTTCTTTTGGAATGTTAGGATGGTAAATAATTTGATCGTTTAAGTCATATTCGTTTGCATTTGTAGCACTTTTAGTTAAGTCTTTGGTGATAGTATTTGCTAGAATGTTTTCGCCTTAACCAGATGAGATTTCTATTTGAACTGGAACTGTATCATCTGTGACCTATCTCTTAAAAGATCCTTTCAGTGCAACTAAACCATTCACATCGTGAGTCGCTTCATAAGCATCAGAGTCGACTGTAATTTTTATCTGTTATAAAATTAATTTGGTTTTTTATGATAAAATAAAGTAAAGAGAAAGTTACTGAGCAATTTTAAACAGGAGCAAAGTGCTGTGTTACAAATTTTAATTTGATGCTAAAAGAAGGAAATTCAGAAGGTACAGTTTCATCAGCACTGATTCTAGATTTATCTATTAGATAAATTTTAAAGTATTTTTATAATAAAATATGTTAAATTTTACAGAAAGCTTGTATGGTAGGCAAATATAAAATGGCTATCAGGAATAAAGAATAAAGAGCCCTATTGCGTGACTTTATTTATAGCAAATTCTTGCTTTTAAATTTCGACATAAATATGGCTTGCTGGATTTTTCACTAACTAACTTACTACTTACTAACTAACTTGTTGAACAAGTGGTCTATATTATTTTTTGTAATTGTTTTTCTAGTTTATTTAAAGATGCTAACAAAAAGTATTAACTAAGATTGCTATTTGTTAATTTTTCTTAATAAGTGTTTAAATTCTTTTGATATATTTCTTAATCAAAATTTTATTTAAAAATATTTATTATTCTTTAGTTTGATTGATAGTATATTTTTTAACACTTTTTAAGAAGTCTATATCTTTCTTTCTTTTGTATTCATTTATGAATTTCTTTCATTTGTATATTAATTAAAAGCTGTTAACATTTTTTCATAAAAGTAAATGATTTGATATATTTATCTACTTATTTACAATTACAAAGTATCTTAAAAAAATCTATTAATTTTAATCATTTTCAATATAAAATATAATAAATATTAATCCATCTTATTAATAGATGTCTTAATTATGGTAATTTTAAAAAAATTAATATTTTATATGAGAATAAATGTATTCAAATAACCAAATTAATTACATTTTTAGATTTTGCATCCAGTAGTTTAACAGAAAAAATACATCTTTTAAATAAATTAAACTAAATTTTTGTTCAAACAAGCCAAATACTGGACTATAAAATGACTAATTTTTATTTCATTATAAAATTATGAATATTAATAAAGAAATACTATTAATAATTCGAAAAATGTTATTTAGAAAGTTTAAATTTTTACATTTAAACAAGAAAAAAATTATTTATTTTATCAACTGATAAAAAAAAGTCATAAAAGAGCCAGTAAATTTAAATGCATTGAATTTTTAAAAAATTTAATGATGATTTTGATAAATTAAGCATTTTAAATTAATAAAAGAACTTAGAGTAGCTTATATGAACTATGATTTTAAATAAGATTGTAAAAAATAAAGATTAATCTATATTTTAAGAAATCTATTTAAATTATCTTTTTTATCTTATTAAAAAAAAATATGAATAAATAAAATTTAATTAATCCATCTCGAATAAATAAATAGAATAATTGTAAAGAACTAAAATTGAATGAATGTTTAAAAATAATTATTCATAAAAAAAATTTCAGATTATTTAGTAATGAATAAGATTTTTTAAATACTCTCGAAATACTATCAATAATTTATTTTAATTTGTTAAAATAAAAGTTTATTTAAAGAAAATAATATCCAAAAAACTAAATAAAGCAATAGTTAATAAAATATATATTTTTTTTTAAAGCAAGTTGTTTTATTTTTATTGTAATAGAATTCTTTTATGCTATAGTAAGAAAGATATAAATTTAATTCTTAAAGTAACATAGATTGGTAGATACTTTGAATTAATCTTTCAAGTATAATTTCTATGCTTATAAATATTCTATGAATTTTTATTTAACAAATTTAACGATCAAAACACTTTTATTAATAGGGTTGTTTATTCTATTTAAGTAAATTTAAAGGTATAAATTTTGTCACAGTTATTGTTATCTTTACAGGTAAAAAGGTTTCTTGGTAAATTGAATGTATTAGTATGGAAAGAGGATAGCTTTTTACATATATATTACTATTGTGGAGAATAAGATTGAATAAGATATTGGTTATCTTTAAAAAGGAAAGAAAGCAACCAAAAATCAATTTTTAATAGATTTTAGAAATATTGGTTGATTACTAAGCAATCTTTTTAATAAATTTAAATTTAGAGTTTTTTACTTACAAAAATCAAAAGAAAATTGACAAATGTTTTTAGGTAACAGAAGATTCCTCTTTCATAATTATTCTAATATGAATAAAATTGTGGAGGAAACTCCTGATTCAGGTTGCTTGTGGTTAGGAGATTATACGGCTGCGATGGACAAGCGAGCACTGAAAGAGAAAGGAATTAAAACTGTTTTGACAACAGCAAGTGGATTAGGCGTATCATATCTGCCATCAGATGGAATCACTCATAAGCAATACAATTTACTAGATATAGAAACTTAGAATATTTCAAACTGCTTCGATTCAACATTTAGGGAAATAGAGGAGGGATTAAAAAGAGGAGGTGTTTTGGTGCACTGTGCAGCAGGAATCAGTAGAAGCGCAACCTGTGTGATTGCGTATTTAATGAGGAAGAATAATACATCATTAAGAGAAACAATGAATTATGTAAGATCTAAAAGAAAAGTCATTTGCCCTAACTTTGGATTTGAAAGGCAGTTGAGATAATTTGAATAGCATCTAGGAATTTCTAATCCAGCAATCAAAATAACTTCAAATAATTAAAATGTTCTGTAAAGCTAAAATTCAAATAGGTCTGCAAGTTTAAATAAAATAGCTTTTTAAAACCTTTCAAATAATTTAAACACTCTAATGAATCCTAAATTATCGTCTGAGCAGGAAGACCCCTTAAATTAACAACCTCCACCAGCTCTTTTGATAAATCACAATTAAAAAGTTAGTTTGCAATCTTAATCTCAAAAAAACGCTCTTAAAAGAAATTAAAGATTGCAACCCATGACCAATAAAAATATGGCTTAAATATTAGCTTAGAAGCTTGCTTAAAATAATGAAAATCTTCAAGTTTTAGGTATACACAAGCTAATTAATAATAATAATTAACCAGTATTCAATAAGCAAGAAAAGGAAAGTAATAATAACAGCAATTAAAACAGTGCCAATAAACAATAAGCATTAAAAGAAGCAGCATAATTAAGTCTTATTCAACAGTAATATCCATATAATTAAATGAACAACGGTCCTAATATAGTAACCTATAACGCTAAAAGTAACCTTAGAACATCTTCAAGAGGACCAATACCAATCTTCAACAATGTACAAACAACATCTAATAAAACTAGCAATATGATTACTTAGAATTAATTTCGCAAAAGGCCTGTAAAAAATTTGTATTAATGAATGAATATTTTCTAAAATTCATAAACTAAAAATCCATAAAAATTCTTTTATATATTAAAAATGATATAGATTTTGTTAAGTAAATCTATCAATATACTAAATAATAGTTTACATATAGCTCTATTTATAGTTTGTTAAGCATAATACTTTTATAATTTCTTCATATATAGTTGTTTCTCTTTTTTCTATATTTCAATATAAATAAGTAATTTTTTAAAAATTATTAATCTAAATTTTTAAAATAAAAAATATTTTTTAAATTTTTATTATGCTATTTTATTAAATTTACAATAAACATATTTTTAGTAATATTTAATTTGATATTATTAATTAATTTATAATAATCTTGTATTATTAGTTTTAAGAATGTTATTTATTGCATTATTTCAAATTTGAATTTGATTTTTATTTGTAAGATGAAATAAATTATATTTTTAATGAATTAATTAATTAGTTAAGATATTTATTTTTTATTTTGTGATTGTTTAATTTTAAGTTTCTTTACTATTTGTTTTAGTATTTTTAATCAATTTATTTGTTTTAATGTTTTATTCTATAATAATTTCTTTTTTTGTTATTGTTTTTTTGTTTTTAAATCTTTTTATTATTTTATTTTATATTTATTTTTCTTTTTTAAGAGCAAGAGCAACTGACTGAATGATTGACTGATTGTTAGTTAGACTGACTGTTTTAGATAGCTATTTCCTAATGTTTTAAAAAATACTTTTTATATATGACGGCTAAGAGAGAGTTCTATAATAGTGGCCTCTGAAATTAATGAGAGAGTTAATCTGGTATATATCCGTGGAGAAAGCACAATAATCGAGAAAATAATTATAATTGCGTATTGTGGATTTATTATTTATCTCGATTATTTTTAAAAGGTGCTTTGTAAGCGTCGAATCCAGGCATTTAAAAACTTTGATGCTTCCTGAAAAACTCGATCTTCTCTCATTAATTTATACAGAGGTTTTGGCTATTAAGAAATGATTTTAAATATTTGTTTTAGTTTGTAGGATTTGTTGTTTACTTTTTTTATTTATTTTACTTTTTTTTTTTTAATAATTATAAATTTTTGATTTTTTCTTTATTATTCCTTTAATTAATTGAAAGATTCTAAATTTGAAATTTGAAAACTTAAGAAAAGAAAAGCACAAGATACAAAGTCGAACTTAAATTAGTACCAATAGATGAATCAGTTGAATTATGAAATAAAGGAAATTATGATATTATATAAAATTTAATCAAAATACTTGAATATATTTTTGAGAAAAATTAATAATCATAATACTTATTTATATGAATTTAATTGTAAGGTAAATAAAACTAGGAGTTTTTTATTATATTTTTAAATATTTGCATTATTTATCAACCACTAATATTCCATATTTAACCATTTAAAAGATCAATTTCAAAAGCAAAATAGATAAAAATTGGTAAAGAATTTTTTTTGATAAGTTTTATCTAAATATTTTTTGGATTTCTACAATACTAAATTAAGTTAAGAGAAATTTTTGAGGGAAAGCATTTTTTATAAAAGAGTAAAATAAAGTATTATTAACAAGCTTTCTATAAGATCAAGACTAAGAGAATGAAAATTTAGATTGTTTACCAAATATATGTTTTACAATATTAAAGTCAATAAAATTAAATTAAAGTTAAATAACAATAGTTATTCATAACAAATTTTTATTAAAATATTTATATATATTTTTTAATTGATTATTTTATAAGAGTTATACCTAATTTATATATTTAGAATTAGCTTTAATGTAGTTATTTGTATATAGGAAAGATCTTACATTTTTTTTTAGAAAAGTATTGTTTAATAAAGTAAATTTTTTTATAAGGAAGTACTTAATTTATTTATACATTAAAACTAAAAGAGGAATAATATTATTAATTAATTAATTAGTTAATTACATTTTGTTATTTAAGATGTGAGAGTAAGATATAAAGAATTATTGCATTTTAATTATTTTGAGTTTTTGTTAATTGAATTAGGGTTTAATTAATTTATTTATTTATTTATTATCTATCAATTTGATTAATTTAAGAGATTAGAATCAGACATTATTCTTTTATTCATTTAATTTAAATATTTTAAAGCAGAGTAAGAAATTTTAGGCAGCTTTATTCATTTTATGAAAATAAATACACAAGACAATTGATATTATTATTTGTAAGTTTCTTAAGATGGTAGAGAAGATATAGCAAATGTCTGTAGTTTGCCTTTCGTCGTCATATTGTAGATATGATATCAAGGCTATTTAGGAAAAACAAATGAAGAAATAAATATATCTAACTTCACTTTTTCTCTAGAAACATCTGAAATAGTTAAAAATAATTGAAAAGATAATTTGAAAGAGGAATGTGAAGACTAAGGAGATTTCGAATTGTAAGGGAATTTCCTGGTTAGAAAGATACATCAGAAAAATTATTATGCAGGAAATCATGTAAAGAATGATTAAATTCAGGAAAAGTCTATGAAAGACATAATAAAAGGATTTAAATATTTTGTAAAAGCAAGAGCTCTCAATTTTCTTTTCAGCAAACTCTAGCATTTAATTTTTTTCCAAGTTTTTTATTTCTTGAACTACAACACTTTTGATGAACGAGTCGCTATTAAATTGAAATTGAACTTTAAAATCGATTTCCGAATTATAGAGCGGTTGTTGTGCTTCATTAATTAGGAATTTTATAAAGTCATCATATTTCATGTATTCTTAAAGAATTTATGGGATCTCTTTATGTGAATTGGCTATATCGATTTAATTTATTTGATTCAGTGCTTTTTAGCATTTCTCTTTCATTTCTTAAAAGCTACATTTTTATTTATGTTTGTTTGGATTTTTTTTGTTTTTCTCATTTATAACAGCGTCGTTATCAAATAAATATTTATTATTGCTATTGTTGCTGCTGTTCTTTTCAAGATCGTGTTTCGTTTCTCCCTATGATGGATAGCAGCAGAAGGAATTTGTGTATTCTTTATTTTTAGACTCAATATCTTTGGCATTAGTTGCTCTATTTGATCTCAATGCTTAGTTAGTTTGAATGTTCTCCTAAATTTTTAGGATGATGTTTGTTTACATATCTCCTCTAGGTTAGATTTAAAGCTGCTTTTAGTTGATACTATCCATGTTTTGTTTATTGAACTAGCTTTTTTCAAAGTTACTGCAATGAGGAGGATGAGGAAGATTATGATGATGATGCTCTTCTTAGTTATTATTTGTTTCAAGGTTTACATATGAGCGGGCTGACTTAATATCGAACTCATTAAAAGCTTTCATTAACTTGCTCTAGTTAAGCATATTGCTATTTGTATGCGTTTAATTGCTGCTTTCTTGAGGATTCAAATTAGTATTAAATAGTTTTTTCTAGTTTTATTGTTAAGGGTAAAAACCTTAAGATTAAGATAGTTTTTTATTAGAATCAAGAGGGCTTTAATTAGAATTGGTCTAATTTTTTAATTAATTGCTAAATACTCTATCATTCATCAGATTACTAAAGCTTACATTCAAATTATCATTATTTTCTACTTCTTATTAATCTTATTTTATACCTTTTTCTTTTTGCTAAGGTGAAGCTTCATCAATTTATAAATCCTTCATTGAATTATTTTTTTGTTTTTTCTTTTATTCTGGTCTTTATTATTCAGAAAAACTATTGTTTCTAGTATTCAATCCAATATTTTTGTTCTTAAAATAGTTGATTGGCAATTTGTTATTTGGAAGAGGCGATTCTTAGTGTGGATATTAGTTAAATTAATAATTGCAACGACTTGAGTCAGAATTTAGGTAGTATTATTACTAATCATAATTAATATTCTAATTTTATATAATATCTGAAGAATTTTTATCCTAATCATTGTTCACTTATGTTTTTTCATACCTGTCTGATTGAATTAAATTCATTGAAGATTTATTGATATCCAAGTTATTGTGCGAAGTCTAATTCATTTATTTCATTTCATGATCAAGCTCTGATTCGTAGTTAGTTTAGTTTTAGAAGCTGAGGTTCCTAGATGGTAAATTGATCTATTAATTGCTTTAACAATTATTGTTAGTGCTTAAATTATTTTATTGATTGCTCAAGTGTTGTAGATTAGCTGTGTAAAAATTCATAATAAAGTGATCTTAGCTAGTCTTGCTCACTGAAGAGATTGAAGGGGCGCGCTAATGACCTTGTTAAGATAAAGGATAAGTATTTTAAGCTGTAGTGAGAGTGGTAAAAGTTTAATTGCTTCTAATATGCTTGGCATTTGTAGGTCTCCTCTCAATTTCCTATAGCGTATCGACTTATTAAAGAGATTACTAGCTCTAATTATTTGAGTAGATGCAATTCTTACAGTTGTTATGATTTTACTATTAGCAATCAATATCTGGAAAAGCTTGCTATGAACCATAATGAGAATTAATTTATGAAGGAACATTAGAATTATTACTGCTTTAGTATTAGTTGCTTTTTGGAGTATTCAAATGCTAGAAATTCAAATGAGTTTCATTAAGCTGATCAGTTTTTAAACGATTTTTTTAAATACTATTTTCATTTAATGTGTTAGTGTGATTCTAATTTTAAGAAAAGCTGGGATGTCTTTGTCCATCAAGTATATTCATGAATCTTGTTTTTTCAGTAGTAATTTCATCGTTGTGTTCTTATGATTCTTTTTTCTTAAAATTTCCAAGATTTCTTTCTCCCTCAAATTCATCAATATCTTGATACGGTTTGTGAACTTCACTACCTTTCTTATTATTACTATTCTTGCGGATTTATGTAATCGTGTTAACTTATTTAAATTATAAAACAACTTTAGCATTCCCTTCATCGTAATTCTAGTCTTAAAATTTTGCATTTGCCTTTACCGCTGAACTGAACTGCTGACCATCCTTCAGTTTATAATTATAAGGCGAGGATGTGAGTTGCATAAATCAACAAATAACAATTCTATCTATTATTTTAAATAATTACGTATTTATTATATGTATGTATGAATGAATGTATTAGAGTGTATTCAGTTCTTCTTTCTCTATACTTTACGATATTACAATAATCTTATTAATTGTTGCTAATATATTGTATTAAAAATTTTTGATTTACTTTCTTTAATCAGCTTAGTTAATTGACTGATATATTATTCAATAATTTTATATGCCAACCCTCTTTAATTTATAATGACTTTGATTGATTGATTGACTGATTGCTTATTAATTAATTTATTTATCTGCTTTCTTTTCTTTCTTTCTTTTTTCTTTCTTTTTGTTTATATTTTTTGCAGTCTTACATGCTTTATTGAGTGTTCTTTCTTAGTTTTTTATAATATCAGTCTGTCTTCAACCATTTACAAAATAAAAAACATACAAGCTTAATTGGCATTCTTATTTTTTTTCTTCTTTTTTTTTGTTTTTATTCCAAAACTTTTAGGCATTTATTTTTCACTGTTTGTTTTAAATGGTTTGTACTATTTTTTGAATTAATTTCTATGTATTTTTCATTTTTGATATCAGTTTATATATATGTATTTGCATTGGTATCAATACTATTTTATATCTCATACGCCAAATCTTTGAAATTTTTAAACTAGTAAATTTATTTTGATTGTTTTAAATCTACCCATTTATCTCTGCGAATACTATCTTAGTTAGATAAAATTACTTTGATTCTTTATTGATCTCCTTTTATCATATTTGATTCTGCACATTTTAATACTAAAATAAAATTTCATTCAAAATTTTAAATAAATTCAGTAAAGAGATTTAACAATGTATTAGAAAATCTATAAAATAAATGAGCAAAAATATAATAAGTAAAATCAATTAATCAATTTCTTTTTATCTTAAATAAATTTATGGCAAAACCCCAGTAACTAAGAGTCAGTACCTTTTAAACAAAAACCAAAATCTTGTATAAAAAACTTTTTTTTTGCTGTATCTTGAAAGCTATATTTTGACAAGAAAAATATCATTATAGATAGATAGATAGATAGATAGATAGATAGATAGATAGATAGATAGTACTAATAAAAATAATTCATAAAAATTAACACTTTCTTGAAGAGTTAATTGAAAATAAAATTAAATTATGAATGCATGAAATCAAATGTTTTTTATTTATTTCAATTATATTTTAAATTTGTTCTTATATTTGATACATAGAATATAATAGCAGAAAAAAATAAGTTCGCTAATTATGTAGCAAAATACTGTAATAAAAATATAAATTATGTAAATTTATTCTATATAATTATCTATTTGTCCGAAATAATCCTAAACAAATCAAAAAAATATATGAATTATTTTATAAATAGAGCAAAATTTCATTGATATTTTTCAAAAATTTCTAAATTAAAAATATTTTTTTTTGTTTTGCTCATTTACATTGCTTTACTTTATTTAATATTCATTAACAAATAGCAAAATTTTCAGGAAAAAAAGAAAAGAATTTATGGGGTTATTTTTAGTTTCAAAAACAGAATTTCTCAGATGCAGTGCATATTAAGCAACATTCAAATTTCGTATAAATATTACTAAACCAGCTTATTTAATCTGTATTATTTTTTGTTTTATTGATTTTATTTTTTTTATTATCGCATTATTTTAGAAGCTAAAATATTATCAAAAACGAGAATATAATCTTTCAGAGGATATTTTAAATGTATAAAACGTTTTAAAAAGTGATAATTAGTGAATTTAAAATGTAGAAAGAGATTTATTTTCAATTTAATATTCATGCTTTATCTTAATTCTGTAAATATTCAAGTAATTAGTTTTTCATTCATTGATGAATAAAATTAGAATTTAAAAACGAATTTAATAAATTTTGGGCAATTAAAAAATTAATTAGGATTCTGAATTAATTAAAGATTTTCTTAAAATAAATAATATATTGATAGATGTGTAGAATATCCATATTTGATTTTTTAATAACAAAAAAAGGGGAAGCAATAGCAAAAGCAGAAAGATAAATTTGCTTTAAAATATTGTGGGAAAAATTAAGATTAAAAAAAATAATACTTTAGTGAATCTTATAACTATTTTGATAGACTATTAAACTTACATCAATTATTAAGTAAAAAAAGAGCATATAATATTCTACTTTGAAATAAAATGTAAGTTTTAAGAGAAAATTGACCATTTTTCTTCTATTTTATAGTAAAATAATATCTATTCAAATAAAAAAACTACTTTAAACTATTTGTGAGAAAAATCAAAAAAATGTTTTGAAGATAGAAATTGATTATTCCATTTTAATAGATTGAAAAGGTAAAAAATCTAATAAATAAATAATATATTTAAAAAACTTTTTATGAATTTTATAATTGAAAAAAATAATTTTTCAAGCTTGATTAGTTTTTTTAGTCATTTATTTTTTTTATGTTGTCTTAAATTTTATTATTCCAGACAGTATTTATTAGACATAATTTACTAAATATAGATAGGATTTTTAATAATTTTTTGCTTACGATGATATTTTTTCTTTAGCTTTATTTTTATGATTTAAATTCTATTCATACATAATAAGATTGTCTAAGTTTATTTTCATAATTATAAAGTAGTATTTTAATCTCATTTTTTATTCTAAGCCTAAAAAAATAATAATAAATGAAAATATTATATCTAATTTTTTACTGTAACCTTCAAAAATATTATATTAAATAAATATAAATTAATAATAGGAACTAAAAACTAAATTTAGAGTTTTTTTTGTTAGTTGTAAAATTTAAATAAATGATAAAACCTAATTTTTATAAATCAAATAATATTACTTTAATTGTTGGTTTTTAAATCTATTTGATATTTTAGAGCAAAAAAGTTATTTCACTTAATTTTTATCAATCAAAGCAAATATATTTTTAAAATAAAAAAACAAATTTTATACAGATTTAACTTAACACATTTACTTCTGTAAATAAGTTAATGAATTTTATCAAATAAATAAATTAAAATTTAAAGATATTAACGAAATTCAATAATAAGTTTATTAGCTTTGCTATTAAATGCTATTTATATTCTTCCATAAACTATGTTTTTCATTTTTCCAAATTCTTGCTTTATTTTTTCATATTACAATCGTTATTAAAATGTTTATTTATTTTTGCTAACTTTAAATATTAGATATTTCTTCAACCCGTTTTTAAACTGATTAAAGTAATATCACATAATAAATGAGATTTCACAAAGTTCTTATTAAGAAATTAGAAAATCTATATTACATAATATACCATTAGAATATTAATTATTACAAATTTTAGCATAGATGAACTTTATATTCAACACATATATATTAATTTCAATAATAATTAATCTATTTTTATAATTAATATATATTAATTTTTATCTTCTTATATGTCTAATTATCCGTCTCGAGCTTTCAGCTCTCTGATTTATATTATCTGATCTCTGGCTATCAATCTGAATTCAATAAATTAAATTAATCTTCTTATAGTCTCTTTCTACTCCTAATTTTGTTTCTCTAAGTCTTGATCTAATGCGCTACCTTAAATAATTAAATTAAATATTTTATTTAGGTTCTCCTTTTTAACATATATAATTAAATGTGGTGATCATTATTTTATATTTAATAACTCTTTAATTGTAATTGAAGTCAATTTATGTTATTATTTATTTTTCTAAAATACAATATCTTCCTTATATTCTTATTAATTTAAACGGTTTTTCAGTAAAAATAAAAAAATATTTGAATAAGCCTATTTTAAAAAATCAATTTTAGATTAGAATTAAAAAATGCTTTTAAAATAGACTAAAATAAGGATAATAAATTTAAAAATAAAAAAGAAAAATTTATTTTTACTATCATAGCTTAATTTATGATTTAGATATATTATTGTATTTATATTTCAAAATAGCTTCTGAACAATTTTGGTCAAATTTTCAGTCTATAAAATAAGAGTTTTGATGTAATTTATTTAAAAATTAGGTTTATATAAAACATATGAATTCCTTTCTATTTATTTTTGAGTAAGATTAATATTAGATGTTTTTCTTTAATTACAAGCAAATTACATGTTATTTTAATATTAGTATGAATTGTTTTGCATTTTTATTTAATTAATTAAAGCTAAATTATATTTTTATAAAAAAATATAAATCCGAGTACTTATAACAAAATTATAAATATTGTTAATTTTATAAGAAAAAAACTAGATTAAAACTAATGAATTTTTATTTGATAAATTTTATAAATAAAGAGAGTCTAAAATAAGTATTATAATTTTTATACTATTTATGTAAATGATTTTAACTCATTCGTAATTTAATTTCAACTAAAATATCACTAAATATCTGTAAAAAGTATTCTTCTTATCTATTCCTATTTTTGAATTTAAATAAAATAATAGATAGCTAAAATATATTTGTAAAAAAGCTAAAAAATTTAAAAAATGTAAGCTTTTAAATAGCGATTTTCTTAAAAAAGTAAATTTAGTTATTAAATTAAAAATAGAAATCTAGAAATTAATTAAGTTTAAAGTATTTTCAATATACCATATTTACTCTAGAATAAAGAGGGTGGAAACATTTTATTTTTTATTTTTTTCCTAATCCATAATATTTCAAAAATGTCAAATAATCCTTAAACTATTGGCCTCCTTATTCTATATTATCTACATTAGGTATTTATTTATTTATTTGTTTTGGATTTAACCAAAATAAATTTTCAGTTCATTAAACTTAATTATAAAATGCAAAAAATATAAAATATAATTATTGATGTTACTTTAAAATGAATGAGACAAATATCATTTATTTTTATTTAAGTAAACTATACAAAAATATAAATAATAACTTTCTATTAAACTCAAAGAAATTTATTTCTTTTAGGAGTAAATAATAATTAAAAAATATAAACTTTCATAAATTATAAAATGTCTTTCTAAATTAAAATGAATATTTTAAAGTGCTTATAGGTACTTATTTTACTAAACTTGATCTCTGCTAAAAGTGGCTAGGATGTAGCGTGTTCTAGTAATAATTGCTCTTCTTGCCCTACACCTTACACTAATACAAATTGGATTAATCATGGCAGTAGTTGCTATATTGATAATTGCCCTGATAGCAATGTTGGTTTATAAAATACTTCTGATCTTTTTTGCAAATCTTGCTTTTCTACAAATTATCCCTTTGCAAATACCGATCTTACATCTTGTGTTGCCTCTAAGTAGAGCTGTGGAAGTGATAGACCTCCAAATTCTTGGACAGATTCTGATTGCTTAGCTTGTAATGGCACAAATAAAATATATGCTAGCAGTGATAAGTCAACTTGTGTTAATTCTTCAATGCCTTGTGATAGTAATCTATTATGGAATAATTTAGATTGCATGAAATGTACTAATTATTAAAAACCTTATGCCAACGTTGATGGTACTGCTTGCATTAAAGTTAAGCCTAAATGCGATGAAATAGCTGATAATTCTTGGACTGATTAAGATTGTCTTGCTTGTTAAGGTATTTCTTCTTAATATGCTAGTATTAATAAGTCTTATTGTGTTTCTACTAAGTTTACTTGTGGAAGCGATAGACCATCTAATTCTTGGACTGACTTTGAATGTTAATAATGCTATGGTACTTCTAAAGTATTTGCCAACACTGGAAATTCTTCTTGTGTTAATTCAAATTTAACTTGTGGTAGTAGTAGACCGTCTAAATAGTGGACTAATTAAGACTGCCTTGCTTGTAATGGCCCTTCTAAATAATACGCAAATGCTGATAGATCTGCTTGTGTTCCTTCTATTCCTAACTGCGGAAGTGGAAGACCTTCAAATACTTGGACAGACTCTGATTGCCTTGCTTGCAAAGGTATTTCTAAATAATATGCGAATATAGACTAATCAGACTGTGTTTCCTCTGCTTTTACTTGTGGTAATTAAAGAACTGCTAATACATGGACTGATTCTGATTGCCTTGCTTGCTATGGGACTTCAAAGTAATATAGTAATATTGCCCAGTCTAAATGTATTTCCTCTAATCTTACTTGTAGTTATTCAAGACCAGCTAATTCTTGGACAGATTCAGATTGTCTTGCCTGCTATGGTGCTTCTAAATAATATGCTAATCCCAATAAGTCATTATGTATTGCTACTCTTCCTATTTGTGGAAGTTAGAGGCCTGAAAATTCTTGGACAGACTCTGATTGTCTAGCTTGTTATGGTACTTCTAAATAATATGCTACTATCAATTAATCTGATTGTGTTGCTTCTAGTCTTACATGTGGAAGTGGTAGGCCTGATAAATCATGGAATGACTCAGATTGTCTAGCTTGTTACGGTAAATCTTAATCTTAAGCTAAATCTGATAAATCTGGATGCTTATTACTTTAAGATTCTTCTATCTCATCATCTTATATTCTTTTTTAAAGTTTAGTAATAGCTTTTATATTTTTGCTAATTTGATGATTAAACTTTTAGAAATATCAATGCAAAATATAATAAAATAAGATTTAAAATAATTCTCATTTCCTGATAAAAACTAAAATCAGAATAAATTAAATAAACTCATTTAAATTAAATTAAATAAACAAATATTTAAAAGCTTTTTTAAATATTGTATAGGCTTTCTATATTAATTAATATTATATATAATAGTAAATGTAGTAATTTCCTTTAAACTTTACATGATCATAAAAAACTATTTTTAAATTCAATAAGTGAAATTAAAAAAAATAAATATTTTTAAAAAATTTTATACAAGTTAATGATATTTATGTACATTATATTTTGTTTCTTAAAAAAATTTTTTTTAATTAGCATTTCCGATTAATAATTATTAGTTCTACTTAAATTATAGCTTGTACAAAAATAAATGAATTCCTCTCTTTTTATTTTAAAGTAACATTCATTAAAGATAATGAATGACCTGAAATTTTAATAAATCACATTTTATTTACATAATTTTATATTTTTTTACGATTAATAAAATTGACAATAAATATAGTACAAAATGCTTTTTATTTTAAAGTAAAATTCATTAAAGATAATAAATGACCTGAAATTTTTATAAATCACATTTTGTTTACATAATTTTATATTTTTTTACGATTAATAAAATAGACAATAAATTTAGTACAAAATGTTTACTTTAAATCTAAATGATTGTGTTTTCATTTTAAGGATTGTTAAAATTGTAAATTAAATTTATTTTTATATTTTATATTTTATATTGTAAATTAAATTTAAATTTTATTTTACAAATAAAATTATTTTTTATAATTTAAGAACTTTTATTCAATAAAAAGAAGAAAAAATTATTTATGTTTAAACATTTCATAGATATTAATACTTTTTATATCAATAAAATAAAATAAATTTATATTTATATTTTTTTTATAAATAAAGTTTTTTAATATTTATTTTATTACTTTTATTCAAGAAAAAGATGAAGAAAAATTAAATTATGTTTAAACATGTCATGGATATCAATACAATTTATATCAGTAAAATAAAATAAATGCTAGTTTAGTTTATATTTGTAATGAAATATTTTTTAAAAGCAATTTAAGTAAGATTACTTATTAAAAGTAGGATGTTGGACTAATTTTAAGCAATATATCATCAACTTATTTATTTACTCATTTTAATTGAATGATTGATTACTATTAAAACTGAGATTAATTAAACTGCCTTCAATGTTTATTTGCTTTTGTTTGAATACATTTAATTTATTTAATTTAAAAGTTAGTCAAATTCATTTTCACTATTTTAAAAATTTTAATAACATAATATTAAAATTTCATTAGCCATATCAAGCATTTATTACCATAGTAATTTACCTAATTTAGTAGTTGCTGGTTGTGTTATTAATAAGCTTAAACCTAGTATTTGAATGGATCAAATCAAGTTAAAATTCCATAAATGGTAGTCAGATTAAAATTTGAATGCTAGTCTTGTTTAAAAGTAGAAATAGGTCTACTAAACATTTAAAGAATATGACAGAATAGAATAATTTAATACAAAAATAAGTATTGGCAACAATGATAAAGTAAAATATAGTTTATTTATTTAAATGCATCAAATTTTTAAAATTTACCTTTTAACAAATCTAAATCTAGTTTAGTAGACTATTAGATGATCTACATTAAGTTAACGTATAAAAGATGTCACAAATATAAAAATTAAGAGGAAAAAGCTTACTACCAAGTTAAGATGTATCGCAATTTTCAACTAATTTCAGTTCTTTTTAGAAAACAAACGACGATACCATTATTTCTACAAAACATCGCGATTCATTTTAATTTCATAGAACCCTAGGAAAGTTTTAATCTACTCTAAATTCTACATTCTTAACAATGTAGTAGAGTTAACGACCTGATATCTTAAAGCAGACAATAGACTTAACTATCTAGGATGAAAAAACTGTAATAAAAATCAATCATATTTTAGTATAATTAATAGAATTTATTTTAAAATGAACTAGGTTTTAGAAACAATTTGTTTAAACGAAGAAATTCAAGAAACTCTTGAACAAAAAATAGAATAACTCAAATATACTTCTGTAATAATTATATATAAACTCATATAGAATATTGGTATTTCAATGTTAAATTTCATTTACTATTTAATTTTGAATAGGGCAAAATAAAAAGAGAAATGAAGGATTTTGAAAAAGAAGATTAACTTTTGAACATCAAATTAAAATAATTGTAAGACCAAGAACTAATGGCTTTTAAAAAGAAAGTAAGAAAATTGAAAGAAAATACCAAAAAAATCAATCATTTATTTTATTAAATCAGAATATTGTAAAATGCAGTGTGAAAAATTTTAAGTAGGAGCTAGAATTAGATAGGCAAAGAGCTACATAGTGCATTTAAGATGTCAAGAAATAGAGAGATGATATATTTAGTTAAATAAAAAAGGATTAACAAGTATACTCTCTAGTGCTCGTTAAAATAGATGTAAAAACTTATCCAAAATTATAATTGAAATTATTTTGTTCAATTAATCAAGAGAATAATTTTAATTAAACAAACTATTTTATAAATTTAATTAAGTATTTTGTCTAAATTAAACAATTTTTTTATAGGAATGCAACTAAATAATTGAGAAATAGAAGTAAGAAATCAAATAATTAGATGTTAAAAATGAAGAAATTTGTTAAAAGCTCCTTGAATCATAAAACACTGTTAGCTATCTAGACACTTTAAATGAGCTAGAAAGGTATAAAAAAATAAAAGCATTTTAGAAGATTAATAATTTCTTTTTTTAAATATAAATAAAAGAATGTTCATCAAAGGAGAAATAGAGATGAGCAATTCGATAGTATCTTAGGATATTACTCAATCTATTTTATCTGAAAAAAATCTACATTCTAGTTAGTAAATTAAGCAAAAGACTTTCTCAAATGAGATAGTATTTGATAAAGATAAAAGCAATCTTTCACCTTCTTCCACTCCAAGAAAGCCATACAATTAGAAAAAAAAAATGATTGTTTAACAACATTCTAAAGAATTTCTTAGTGTAAAATATATTTTAGCTTAAATATTTTAAAATAAATTTATCATAATAGCAAGATGGTGATAGATAAAATTTAATTAGTAAATTAGATTTTTACTATAACGAGCATGGCAAAGGTCCAAATGAGATAGCAGGTTATTTAATTAAGCAATATAGGGAGTTTAGCTTAAGCTCTTAAAGTTTATTCACTAAATTTGAAGAACTTACACAGATGAAGAAATTGAAAGTTTTAGAATATGATAAGCTTTAAAATCAAATAAGCTAAATTGAATAATAACAGATGGAGAGCTCTTTAGTGCTAGAAGAAATAAATCATGAATAAGAAAATTATTTAGCTTATGATACAGAATAGAAGTATTAAAAGCTTTTGAATTCAGGTGATTATGGAGAAATTTCATTAAACTATGTAAAAGAAGTAGTAGAAAATAGTAATTTAGAAACGTTCAAGCTTATTGAGTACAAAAATCAAAAAGACAAACTCTCGTTTGGCTTTTTTCACAATATGGTAGAAATTCTTTACAGGTAAATCAACAAAAAATAAATAAAAATTATCAATAAAATTGATTTTAAAATTTACTTGTTTCATAAAAAAAGCACATAAAAATAAAAAATAATTTGATTTATTGTTTGAATGAAATTAATTAATCTACTTTTAAAAGGTACACCTGCTTACTCAAATTGTCAATTATGAGCAATAAGAATTCTGATCAGGAGCTTAAAGATTTCTATTAAGATTTTTCGAGTTTTATTTGCTCATTTAGATTAGGATTCAATGCTAAAAGAAACATTAAAATTGACGCTACTAAATATGTTGATGAAATCTTTGAAAATTTGAATTTAAATGTAATTTTTTTATTTTTGCAAAATATTTTCCATAAATAGATTTATTTTTAAATCTTTTAGCTACCAAATAATTATATTTTTGAATAAACAATAATATATATTATTTATGCGATTAAAATAAATTGTTAAAAAAAATAATTTTATCAATTAATAAAAATTAAATAAAATATAATTAATCTTATTTGAACATAAAAAAAGCAAAATAAAGTGAATACTCCAAGTTCAGTTAGCAGTTCTTCAAATTAAATATACACTCCAAAAGTGAAGTTCTCTATCTCTTAAGTAAATTTTGTTCTTTTGAAATTATAATTATATAAAATATTAATATGTAAAATATAGCAATTTAGTGATGTTATTAAAGAGATGAAAATAGACAGCCTCAAACAAAATAAAGAGGATGAAGCAAACAAAAGAGAAGTAGAAAAATTTACTGAAAAACTTAACTTTATACCATTTAACAAAGCTGAGCTTGATCAAATTTTAAAAAATACATTTCCAAATGCTTCGCAAGATATGTTGGAAAAATGGTAAAAATAAATAAAGGTAAATTGCTTTAATTTTATTTTCATAATTTGCTTAAATAGTCACTTTAATAAAGGAAAGCATTACATACTACTATGCTACAGAGGAAGATCTCCAAGAATTTTTGGATCAAATTCGTAATGAAAATAGAAATTTATCTGACGAATGCTAGCTTAACAAAGTATTTGAAAACTTTTACAGACTATAATCAAAAGCTTATGAGCTTCACCATTAAAATATAATAAAAATATTTGAATTCTTTTAGAAGTTTAAATAAATTTTACATAAAAAGAAAATCTTGCGTAATTTTTTTAGTTAAAATTATTAGTTCAAAAATATTTTGTTCTCTTTGATTTGATCAAAAAACTTTTAGGAAGTTGTCTTAATTGCTTAACTATTTTTTTAAAGGTTTAATAAACATTTAATTTGCTAAAAAAGAGTTTTATGAAGTTGTTTTACTTATTTATCTAATTTTTAGAGTTGAAATTATAATAAATATTTTAAATTAAAATAAAGTTTTACAAATATCAGATGAAGCAGTAAGAGAAAGTTTCAAACTTCCTGTTATGCCTAAATTAAACTAAAGCTAGTCCATGATGGGTTATGTTAGTTTCATTACTGAAAAATAAAAAAACTATTTGAATTATTAAGGAGAAATGCTAGATCCTATCACAACTAGCAAAATTAGAGAAGAAAAAGAAGAAAAAGAAAAAAATATCGAAGTTATTTAAAACGATGATACTAAAAAGCTTATTTAAAAACTGACCAAAAATGACAAAAAAATAAAACTAGATTCTCTAAATGCTAGTATCTAGTAATAAAATTTAAAGCCTACTATTTCCAGATAAGAATCGATGACCAAAAGCAAAATTCCAACATTTTTAGCTATTGAAGAAGATGATTACCTTGATAGTAAGCTCTATAACCAAAAACAAAACTTAATGAATGAATTTGTAAATATGAACTTATATTATATTATTTATTTATATATATAATTCAATATTCTATTTTTAAAGGATTATTTAGAATTAGAGAGGAAAAAGGAAAAATATTCAATATAAGTCAAGCTAAAAAACTATATATAGTAAAATTTAAAAACAGAATTAGAGTAATAGAAAAAGCTCAAATAATCATAAATGTTATTAACTGAAATAAATTTCAAACACTCTCGTTATAACAAGCCTTAAAGCAGATCCAATTAGATATTCAAAGACATCATTCAGCATAACAAAGTTATTCAAAAGCTCAATTATTGTAAAACTTTATTTCAGTATGATTTAATTGTAATTTTTTTGTTTGATAGTATCTATTAAAAAGGATTCTTTCACAAACCAGAGCATATTTACAAAAATCAGAGACTATTGTCCTAAATCTTTAGATTAAAATAGTTAATTTTACATAAGAAAAAGACCTCTCCATTAAAGTTTCATGAATGCATGATAAAAAGTTTGATTTCAATAATAAAAATAAATAAAAAAATAATTCAATTTTTTGTCAGTTTTTATATATTTATTTACAGATATAGATAGAGCTTACCTATTATGTTTATCATACTTATTGTTTTCAATTTTAAAAATAAATAGTTTTTTATTTACTGGTGTTTGTCCAAATGTACTTACTTTATCAAACAAGTCAATTTAAAATAATAATTTTCAAAATTTTTAATCAAAAAAAATCTCACAATAAATTAGATGAGAATAATTGAGTAATTATATTATAGTATTAGCTTTACAGAAGT
The DNA here is from genome assembly GCF_000189635.1 of Tetrahymena thermophila SB210. Classification (NCBI taxonomy): domain Eukaryota; phylum Ciliophora; class Oligohymenophorea; order Hymenostomatida; family Tetrahymenidae; genus Tetrahymena; species Tetrahymena thermophila. The sequence continues at coordinate 730,217 of NW_002476554.1, forward strand.
TTAATTCTTTTTATGACTTATTAGGTAAATTCTTTAATGTTGTTTTAAATAAATTTTAGATGTAAGTATAAATTTTTTTAGAATGGAATGTTATTGTTTAGAAAATTGATATAATTCAATCGCCACATCTATAAGATATACAAAAATATATTAAGTATCTGACAACTTTACCATATTTAGTATTTTTTTAGCAAAATAAATATATTTAAATATCGAAGTAAAATGTGTTTTTTTTTTTACAAAAGACTAGTTTGTTTGCTCTTCAAATAAAAACACTTTAATAAATCAGCGATTTAGTTTATAAAATTTGATATTTAATCATGCAGAAAATCAATTTAATTGCTCAATTATTTATAAACCCAAATTATATTAGACTAAGAAGCTTCAATTCATTCTCAACAATTTATCTTTACATTTATTCTTTTTTATAGGAGAAACCAAAATAAATTTCTATCTATTTTAAAAAGATTGTATGCTTCTTTAAAATAATTGTTAAGTTCCCTCCCTGATCAAAAAAAAATCAATAATTTTAATCTAATCAATTAATATCTATTTTGGTCAAAAACATAGGTAAGTAAGTAAGTACTTTTTTAATCTCTGTAATATAGAGGATAGATATTTCTTGATTTGTTAATTTTCATTAATTTAAATATCTTTGTCGATCTTAACTATAAATTAGTTAAGTAATTTATATCAAAAAAGAAAGAAATTTATTTCTGATCCTAATCTAAAAGCAAACTATTCTGAATTAAATATATTAACCTCATAAGAAAATTGAAAATATTTAAGATAGAATATTAATTATTGCAATGAATAAGGTTGAAAAACAAATAGTGTATTTAAACTATGAAGATAATAAGTAAAAAAATTCATTCATACTTAGTAAGGCTTACTGTATTATTTATAGATAAAGTAAATTGTAATTAATTTATTAAATTATGTGGTAAAAATGTAATTTACATTACTATTGCTTAAGTTAATGCGTAACTATGGTAAAAATAGTCACTAATTATGTAATGATAATTATTCTACAGTAAATAATTGAGAAAAAAAAATAATTATTTGGTTGATTTTACGATAGAAGCAATCTATGATATTGAAAGCTTGTTTGTTTTTGATAGTAATAAGAATAAAATAAATAAATAATTGATTTGTATAAATAGGTAGTTTCTACAAAGAAGAACATCAAAATAAATAATAATATTAATTAAAAAATTTGGTTAAACAAAATTTTAAAAAAAGAAAGACTAAAAATGAATAAATTAATCGCCACTTTACCCTTAATTGCTTTACTTATTGCAGGTAGTGCCTTCTATTTGGCTAAATCCAACAACTAATTAGAAGCTGCTGTCGCCATCTCTAATAACTTATCCTTCTTCGACTGGGCTAAATGTTACTCTAACATAACCGCTTCTTCTAATAATTGCACCAATTCTGATGGATACAACACTGCCGCTGGTAGATTCGCTAACCTCACCAACAGCTTATCTGAAAATATTATTGCTCCTTGCAAGAATTTCACCAACTATTTCTTGAATGCAACTGCTGACCAAGCTGTTAACTTAAATAGCTACTTCACTAATTGTTTCTTCAACGATTAAGTTCTTTCTATTGCTCAATCAGACTCATGCTTCTATAACAACTATTTCGCTCCAATTTATTTGACCTGTACTCAAACTACCTTAAAGTCTTTCTTCAATAATATTAAGAACGAAGAAGGAGTTAATTTCGCCTAATTGGGTGGATGTTAATATAACATTACTTCTTAAGCTCAACAACCATGCTAATCAACTGATGACTACTGGGCAGCTGCTGGAAAATTCAATGCTTTAACATATCCTGATTTCGTAGCTAATTAAACTTTGTCTAGTGCTTGCTAAAATTACTACAATTATCGTGGATCTGCTTTGGCTGATTCCATAGTTAATAAAGATGGTTATTACCATGATTGCTTTATTACTAATGAAACCTAAGCTATTGCCTAATCAAACGATTGCTTTAACACCTATTACTATTAACCCATTTTTGTTAAATGCGCTGGTTTCTGAGCAAATTAAGATGAACATTTTATAAAATTATAAATATAAATATGATAAAAAATATATTTCTTTATATTGTTTTATGAAGTATTATATTCTAATTTAACAAACAAATACTTATCTTTAATTTATAAGATTTACAAATATAATAAACAAAAAAATACTTATCTTTAATTTAAAAGATTTACAAATTTAATAAAAGGTAAAATCTTTAATAATTTTTTACCTTACATTTATTAATTTACTCAATTAAATCAAAATAAAAGTTTTTTTTTGACTTCAACACTTCCTTTTAATTCATGTAAAAAATACTCAGCATTACTATCATATTTTAACATCATTGATAAGCATTTTTTAAAAATAAATTTAAGTAACAAAAATCATTTATTTTTAATTTAATTCCTTTAAAACAATCAGCATAATTTTTATTTTAATTTTCAAATTTATATCAAAAAAACCAAAATATCAAACTATTTTTGAATGATATTTAGATAATTCACAAATAACATGAACTAGATTAGCGAAGCTTTATAATTTTTTTAATTAAATATTTAAAACTCTTTCCTATTTTTAAAATTTTTAATTGAAATTAAACTTTTTACAATATAAATTTTTATTATTTTATATGCTAAAAAAATAATCAATTCAAATTATATTTTTAAAAATATTTTGCTCTCACACAATTTGAAGAGAAAAAAATAATATTTATTCTTTTAAAAGTTTTTTAAAATAATTTTGAATTTTGAGTAATTATAAAATAGAGTATAAAATTGATAAAGCAAATACAACTCATAAATCACTAATTACTAACTTTTTCTTAGTTTATGGAAAATCTTTAATTTGAGAAGCCCAATTATTTGCTCCTTCGAACCCATTTTTACTCAACTAGTAATCTTCAAACGCTTATCTTAAAGTAGCCTAGCTATCTAATACAAAAGGCCCATAATTAAAAACTTGCTCATTGATGGGTCTTCCACTTAATAAAATGAATTTTGAGAATTTTTCTTAAGAAAATATTTCAAAATATCTTTCTTCGTGGTAGTTTTCAAAAATAATTGCAGCATTTTCATCATAGATTTTATCATTTATTTTAATTTTTCCTTAATAAATGAATATTAAGCAATTATGATTAGGTTATATATATTCCTTAAACAAGATATTAGACTCTTCGTATTATATATCCAAAAACTTTACACTTATATTAGTATTAATAATTCCATGTACCTAATTTCATTTTATAAAAAAAATTAAAAAATTTTTATTAAAAACAAATTCTTTTTTTGAGTTTATTATTACAAAAAGATTCACTCAATGAATGAATCTTATTTTTTTATTTATTAATTAATTAAATAATGAAGAATTTGACTTTTTATTAAATTCTAATATATTTATTTATTTTACGTTTTCATAGTTTCCTGATATTACTTTTACTTTTAGTCCATCCTTCTAATATAAAGGAAACTTATTTGACTTATATTCTTGATATTTAGGCTCTATCATTTTATCAGAACTTTTTAAGTTTATCCATAACTAAAATCCTATAGAATCCTCATCATAAGAACCTGGCATCTCGCTATGAACAATACCTTTACCCGCTGTCATCCATTAAACATCACCTTTCTCTAATATACCCTTTTTTGCATATTTATTTTTAAAAATTTGTTAATTTATTTATTAGTCTAAGTAAGTTATTTACTTTATTTCCTCTAAAATCTTCATGATGCATCTATCCACTTAGCATGTAAGTTACTGTTTCAAATCCTCTGTGTGGGTGATCTGGAAAACCTGAAGGCAAGCGTACTTTAAAGTAATCTAACATCAAAAATGGGTCTAATCTATTTAAATCATAGCTCCCTAAATAATAAATAATTATGAATTTTTGGTGATACAAAAGATATTATACCAATAATTCTAAAGACATCTGCATTATCTCCCTCTTTTTATAGCTAAGGATAATATTCCTTTTTTATTTTGGCTTACTAACTAGATTTATTATTACCTTTAGCTGTAATAAAGATAATTAATAATAATATTAAAAGTTAATTAAATTTTAATCTCATGTTCTACTTTTGTTAATAAATTTGTTATTAAAAATTTTAATGATTTTATCAGTTTATAAATCCATCTAAATTTTCTTTAAAAATTCTAAAGAAAAAAATTAATTTTTGTAAACTTTAAAGTAATCTGAAATTACAAATTCACTTACAATTAATTCAAGAAGTATTTTTTTTAATTTTAATTAAATTAAATAATTTATTTATGAAAATAATAAATATTGAGAAGCTAAAATTTTAAAAAAAGTAAATTTTTAACATTAAAAATAATGAATTGATTAAAAATATTTCAATTATTGAGAAATCTATCTGATACTTGTTTGTCTGTAACTAAACAGCCACTTTAGTGAATTATTAAAAAATAGTTGAATCAGTTAGTTTTTTATGATGAAATCAAATTAAATAAACAAAATATTAATTTTGATGGGATGACATTTTTAAAAAGATGAGTATTAAATATAACTTATTAAAATATTTAAATGAATTTTAATAACTAACATAAATTATTTATAATTTTAGTAGAAAAATTTAGATGTTTTTTTTTTCTTCAAAATTTTTTATTGAAAAAATTTATTTTTATTTGTTGAATAAATTTTCAGTCTCAAAAATTGAAAAAAAACATTTATAATTCTTATAAAAATATTCCTAAATATTAGCAATTAATTTTAGATATTTTTGTGATTATTTTAAAAATAATTAATAACAAGCTAAACTAATTTAATAAATTTTTATATATTAAGTTTTTGTATTCTTTGTAAGAATGAATTAATTTAATAAGAATTTATTTACTTAGGTAGTAAAATGTATGTAAATAGAAATAAATAAATAACTTTTTTATTACAGAAGAAATAAAATAAATATCCAGAATTGATTTAAAATAAATGTTTATAAAATAATAAGTTATATTTATTAAATTATATGCTGGAATAATAAATTATTAAAATTATTATGAATTAATTATATTTATTTATTTATTTATTTAATTATACAAAATATTTATTTTTCCTCAAATAATTTGATTTGAGTTTTATTCTTGGTCTAATTATCTTAATAGGTCTGATGAAATTTATTTTAATTACTATTCTTATTTTTAAATATTAGGTTTATCAGTATCCTCTTTAAAGCTCTTTCTTTTGTTATTAATTTAAACGTAACTAGTGACAGACTTCCCTCTGCTGCTGGAGATGTTTGATTAGCCTGAAGGAGCTTATATTGCTGAGTTTTAAATTATATTATTGCTGATATTGTTTTTGTTAAAGTTTTCTATGCTCTTAACAAGACTGTCATTTTAATCTTTTTTAATCTCATTTTATTGCTATTGATTCTACGGCTAAGAGTAAGACACACCTTAGCTATTGATAATTTCTGATTAATTTTAAGAATTGTACAATTAATTATCAATATTTTATCTGCTATTATTTTTTTATCTATTTTTATATTTTTAAAATTAATTATTAATAAAATAAATTAGATAGCTTTATAAATTTTTAATCCATCCATTAATCTTTCAAATTAATGCTCTGCTTTCTTTCATAAAAATATTTATTAAAAAATCTTTTTAACTTAATAGCTAATTTTTATTTTTAAAACTATTAAAAAAAGCTGTTTAAATTAAACTAATAAAAAATCATTAAAAACCATAATATTATTAATTAAAAATTTACTATTTATTTCTTATACTTAAATTATAAAAATCTGAAAATAAATTTCTAATTTAAGTAATTAGAATAGTCCTTTAAAAATATTGTGTGTGATATTAATCAAAAAATAACAAAGTTTTTACTTATCAATTTAATTTTTAGGTATTTTTGAGTTTCTATGTGAAGTCTCCCTAGATTCTCCAATAGTTTGAGCAAGCCCTTTTCCATATTTTTTTATATTGGATGAGATGTTATTATTGTTATGAGCTGGCTGAGATGAAGAGGAGTTAATGACTTTAGCTGCTTCTCCGTAATTATTAAGAATTTTACTGAAAGCTCCTGGCTCTATCTGTTTTTTATTAACTGAAATGTTATTTGATGGATTGAAGTGATTATGATGACTTTAATTTGTGTGATTTTAACTACTTTGATTGGTATTTTCTCTCTTATTGCTATTGCTTTAAATATTATTTAAATTGCCATTGAAATTGTTTTATTGATAATAATGATTTTATAAAGCTGCTTCTTCTGTTACGCTGTTAATGCTTCTGGGTCTTGTTGTGTAAGTTGTTTAAGATATTTAATTAGAAGAGCTAGTTGATGTGTAATTAATATAAGAAGGATTTGTCGATTGCTATCCTTAATTGCTCATTTACTTTTATTAACTTGAAGAGGGTTTGCTCTTTGAATTATTTGAATTACCGTCATACTCTTTGAAAACAATTAAAATTCTTTTAAATTCCTTTAATATATTTTCATCTGTTGCACTTAAAGCATATTAATCCTACTCATATTGCTTAATGAGGAGCTTCATTTAATTTATTATATCTGGATTCACTTAGGAGCTTTTAATTTTATCATTTAAAGTTGCTAATTAATGCTTAAAGGAGCGAACTTTTACTCTGGCTTCATCTAAGCTCTTAAGATTCAGCTTATTGTTTTTATCTGGTGTTTGTTGATTAATATGTTGCTATTTTTGTTACTTATATCCATATTATTTTGGATCTAAAGAGAGATGGAAGTGATTCTATTAATTCATTTCTGCTTTTTCTATATTGTAAAGAAAATCTTTTATTGTCATGTCTGCAGAAACATCAGCAATCTTATTCATGCAAGAGATATCATTTAAGTCAACTAACTAAACTTCATTCTTATTATCTAAATCTTATTGGTTATCTTCAATAGTAATTTATTGGAGATATTTCTCAAAATCTTGTGGATCAGCTGACTTATCCTTTTTCTTTTCACTCTTAGAGTAGTAATGCAATTTTTATTACATATTTTTATCTAAATTGCTGTATTCTTCGAAGATTTAGTTGATTTTCTTTTGTTAGAAATCATTTATTACTTCTCCTTCGTTATTAAGTTTTAAGCTAGATATTAAATTTTACGTTTCAGCAATCTTTCCCTAAATATGAATTATTTCTTATTCATATTAATTTTGATTGCATTATTTTTTCATATTGTTTTTTTTCTACTCTAAGTCTATATTCATACTATTTCTATTATCATTTGCATTTTAATTATCTTTTTCGAATTTTTATGATGCAGCTAAACTATTCAAATTGGTCTACAAATTATTATTATTATTATTGGGATATTTGTTATTTTCATGAGATTGTTTAGATGAATTCCTATGTTGTGAAACAACTTGATTTTTACTAATTTAATTATTGTTGTTTGGATTGTTATCGCTATTCTTCTAAAATTTCTTTAAATTTGGTTTTATTTTAACATTTTCAAAATCAATATCCTTCAGTTTTTAAGCATAGTTTTTGAGCTCATCGATTGTAATTTTTTCTTCAATAATATTGTGCTTGTGTTTATTCTTCTTTTTACCTTTTTATTTATTTTAAACTACTTCTTATTTATTTTGAACTTTCTCAGTATTTTCATTTTGCTTTTTCTCAGATTTCACTTTTTGAATTTCATCAAATTTTTTCAAAGAATCCAAATCTAATTTAAATCCCTTTGCTTCTTTTTTATCATTTTACTAATTATGAGCATTTCCGCTAGATTGCTCATCTAATTTATTCTCTGATTTATAAATATTTATTTGCTATATTTTGTGATGAGACATCAATTCAATTAATCTTTTATCATCAAAGTTATTGCTAGAAAAATTATTGTTGTTATTATTATTACTTACAATTCTTTTTTATAATTTTTTGTTTTAATCAAAATAATAATATTCTTTTTTTATTTCTTCCTAGCCATTTATTTCCTCAATAACTTTATTATCATTTAAATTCATTAAGTTGTTATACTTGACTGAAGCATACACGTTTACACTGCTTTATTGTTAAGGAGACAATATCTTATCTTTAGTCAAGCTTTAATTCTTTATCTATAAATTAGTTTAAGAAAAATTATTTGAGTTCCTTTTCTTTTTACCTTGTTCTTATCTATTACTGGATAACTATCTGTTTGGTTCTTTTGGCCTGTAGTAAATTTCATGAATATTTTATGAACCAACAGGTGTTCTTTCTTATGTTAAAAGAGTAGCCTAATTTTAGCTTGATTATAATTTATTCATATCTTATTGTGTGTGAGTTGCACTTTTCTCCCTCATTCTCTTATTTTAGCTTGATTAAATTTAAGGCGACATAAAATTTAAATTCTAAAAAGTAGTAACTGATTTTTTATTTTATTCTTTCTACTCTTTATTATTGTTTGTTTAAAATTTATTAGATTCTTTCTATTAATTTTGTGGAGTTTTAGTTAATTCTTTTTATTATTGTTATTGCTCCTTTTGCTTTAATTAGGTAATAATTTAGGAACTTTTAGAAATTATTTTATCTTTTTCTTGTAATTGCTACTTCATCAATTCCATTTCTCTTTCCATTTGCTTCAACTTATTCACAGTTTTTTCTTTCTCTAATGCTAGTGTTTGTGCTTCTTTTTTTATTTCGATATTTTATGAAAATAAATCCATCTTCTCTAATTGCAATAGCCTACAAGTCTCTTCAAGAGATTTTTCTTATCCATTTTCATTACTTTCTACAATCAACTTTATTTTCTCTCTAAGTTATTTCTTTTACTAATTATTTTTTTCTAAGTTATTCTACAATTCCTAAAAAACCTTATCATTATTATCCATATTTGCTTAAATTGTTTGTATTTCCTATGATAATTTTAAAATTTCGTCTTTTACTTATTCAGTCATTGTTGTTTTTAGTAATAATTTTTATTCCTCTTGCCTTGCTATTAAGTTTTACTAATTCTTTTATCTAAGCTACTCCAAATCTTTTAAAGTTTGAGTAATTTCCCAATTTTCTTCTATATTCAAGAAAATCTAGCCTGAGAGTTCCTCCATTTCTCCATTATCTTTTTGGTCTTAATTTGATCCCCTATTAGATTCATTCACTGGCAATCCAGATTTAACTGAATTAAATCTAATTAATTTAATAAAACGATAAATTAAACAAAAATAAAAAAATCTAATTAATATCAATCCAAATTTATTTATTTATTTAATATTATAAGAATTGTTTTACTCTTATTTTTGTGTATGAGAATTCAGTTATTTTTTAAGAGATTCGATTTCTAATTTGAGATTATCAATTATCTCTTTGTATTAAGAAACGTGGATATCTACATCCACAACGTTTTATTTTATTTTATTTTAAATATTTTTAGCTCTTTGAGCATATTTTAAAGTATTCAATGTCTCTTCATATGTTATAAAGCTTGGTGCAACACATGCAATCATAACTGTTTTTGTAGTACCTCCCAATGAATCCTTTAATAATCTTGTGAGTTTTGAATCTCTATATGGAACATATGCTCCTTATTTTTTAGAGTCACTTAAAATATTAATACAATTTCCTAAAGCTAATAAACTCCTATTAATTTTAGATCCTATTTTATTCAAAATTAAACTAAGTTGAATTGCTTAAAAAGAGTTTTTGTTTCAAAGAATAAGAAAATAATTTTTTAAAAAAATATATTTTAAACAAATATCTAATTTTATTTCAATTTTTTAATAATTTATCTAAAATGTTCTTTTATTTTAGATTAAATACATAGTTTGCTAATTTACCTTCCATCATTCTTATCCCTTTGTTTTCCGATACTGCAGCCCTTTCACTTCCTGCTAAATCTATCAAAGATAATTTACTCACTATCTTATGAGAGGCATATTTCATATCAGTTGGGATTTTTTCTATATTGATTTAAATTATACAATGAGATCTTGAACTAAACTAATTTGAATGGGTGCTTGCCATAACTCTAATAGAGTTTCCCTTTAATATTAGATAAGAAAACAAAAATAATGAATATATTTATTTATTTATAATTATAAATAAAATGATTTATTTTTACTTTTCTGATAAGGTTATTTAACTCGAATTAGTCCTTGATTTGAAATTCACTTAATTCTGGAATAAGTATTCCCTTTTAAGGATCTTCAACAATCATAAGATTGGATTGGTTGCCCTAATCTACTAGCAAATCTCTAATATTTTCGTTATATATTTCTAAATAGCTAACTTTGATGCTGTATTTAAATTCCTTGTTTTTTTAAAATATGCTAAATAAGTCCTTAATAATTAGAGAGACAATTCCTTCTGCCATTTTGTCTCTCCCCTCCAGAAAATCTTAATTTTTATACTCATCTCCAAACAGCGTGTATGTTTTTCCTGCACCTGTTTAACCATATGCAAAGACTGTTGTGTTATATCCTTCTAATAAATGGTCCTTTAATAAACTTGCTATTGTGCCTTCATATACCTTTTAGTTATCATCTTTATCTGCAAAAACCTAGTCAAATCCGAACCCTTTCTCTTTCTAATTTTCTAATGATCTAGAGATGTCAGGATCTAAAACATATAACTAGAATTTATAATTGTAAATTTTGTAAGTTTTTGCATTCAACCTAAGTTTTTTTAATTCTAATTTAATAATTAATATAATACCTAGTTTTCATAAGTTTTGATTATTTCTAAACGTTTCTTTGGAAGAAATTGAGATTTTTCTTTTGCATTAATTGGACGCACTCTTGCATAAACTTTAAACGTGTCATTATTTGAAGAATTAAAAGATGAATTAGATCCAAAATTATTTAAACTTTGCTATTCTTTTTGTGTTTAAAAGTTAAAAATCTCTTAATTCACATTTTGCTGCTTGGCGCTTTCCTAATTTTGACAAGTAAAATTTAAATCAGTAAGATTTATTTTCTGGTAAAACATGAATTGCTTTTTTAATAATGAATGAAACTCAATTTACATCAGCAAACCCGTTAACGTTTATAGAATTAATTTTTTAAGCTGAAGCTTGAGGCTAAGCAATTTTTTCTCCTGACTGGTGCTTTTGTGCAGAAAGCGATTGCTAAGAAGGAATTAAATTTTAAGAATGAAAAGATTTGCTAGCCTATTATTTTCCTTTTACAGATGTTTATCCTAATGAACTAGAAGTTTATTGATTTTATTTAATAGGTGATCCCTTGTAAATTTTATTTTAAAGTTAAAATTTATCTGCATCTTCTTGATTATTGCTCATAAAATTGCTTGCTGGTGCCTTAATTAGGTATTCATTCTTTGTGCTTTAAGCAATTTAATCTTTTTTGTGAATGTCTATCTCACTATTTATAATAGGGTGATTCAGCTTCATTCCTATATTTATATATATATATATATTTGTCAAAAATATTCCTTTAACTTGCTTAATTTTTTGATAAATTGACAAATTAATTAATTTCTATCTTAATTTTCTTTTCCAAGATTGTTAAATTTACTGAAGCTAATTAAGAAAACAACGACAACTTATTCCTATTTAGTGATTTTGGATTATTTTTGATTGAAAAAAGTTAATTTTTGTATAAAACTTCCTAATTAACTACTCTTAAATTTCTTTATCCTTTTGCTAACATTTACAGATATGCAAGCAGGCAAGCAAGCTATTTTAATCTACATAAAAATTAATATTTTAAAAAAATATTTTTAAATCAAATATGTCTTTATGAACACAAAGCGCTTATTTATTTGAGTAATTTAAAATTATTCGTTAATTTTCTTTTAATGCCTTATCAATTTAAAAAGACTAACTAACTAACTAACTATTAAATTCTACATTCAAATGTACTTTCATTATTAGCCTCAAAAACTATTACTTTAAAAAGTTAAATTGATAAGTAAATTCTTTGTAAAATAAATAAAATCTACCTTATTAATTTTAGTAATATTTAAGCCAAAAAAATCAAATAGACTAAAAAAACAGATTTACCAAAAACAAAAAAAAAAAATCATAATTAAAAATTAAAAAATTTTATTTTAAATAAAAAACTTTGATTTATTTCAAAATAATTTTCGAATTTAAATTTAAACAAAAAATATTTTTTATTTTCGATATTTCTAATTAACTATCAATCAATTAGTTTTTTTGTTGCAAAATTGACTCTATTTAAATAAAAGAAAATAAATATTAATAAATTTTTGTAGGATATGATAAAAAATATTGAAATAAAAATTTAATTTAATGTTTGTATCTGCTTGAATCTTAAAAAGATATACAAAAAATAAACAAATACAAGAAAGAAAGAGAGCTGGCTCATAAAATCATCAAAAATTATTGTCAAATAAATAATATTAGAAGAAGATTTTATTTAATTTTTATGTGATTTCTAATGGATCAATGAATCAATCAATCTATGAACCATATTAAAAACAACATGCAATATCAAAGAAGCAATAAATCGATAAAATGAAGAAATAAATAAATATATGAATGAATTAATTAATTAATTTATTTATGTAAAAATATTGAATGATAAATAAAAAAAAATATAATTAAATACTTGTGCAAATAAATTGAATAAATAAATCATAGGATTAATTTCGATTAAGAAAAACAAACACTTAAATTTTAACAATATTACAAATTAAAAACAGAAAAAGAAAAATGGGAAACTGCTGTAGCAACGACGATGATAGACCTGACCAAGGCTTCCATTAGAATTAATGTATCAATTATGGTCCTTTAAAGAGAGATGAAGAGGATACATCCAACAATTTACCAAACACTTTAACTTTCGGTTAACCCGTAAAAGTTGAAGATAGACCTGTGGATTTGTAAGCATCCGAATTCATCCATGATGGACACTAATTCTTAGCTGAATCAAGAATATCATAGAGAGAACCTGTTGAAAAATCATTCATGGCTGTTATCACTTCACCAGAAAAGAACATGGAAAGATCTAATCGTATCAGAATCATCAATCAAGTCGAATAAAACAATTTCGTCAGTGAGCCTCTAACAGATACTTAAAAAGATACTAGATGCATGGAGTTAAATAAAAATTTAAAGACTCCTTAGTTGAGCAATAGTTTTTACAGAGGCTCAAACGTTAACACAACATAAGAGAGACCATTTTATAATGCTGCTACTAATTAAAATTAGCAAGCCTCATCATATTATTAAGTGAATACAACAAGTAGCTATAGCAATTAAGTAGGAACAAATAACAATCAACAGCCTGCATATAATGGATACTAACAACAATAATACCAAGCAAGTCAAGTTAGATATTCTTAAGCACAACAAGCAGCTCCAATTAACAATAATAGCAATCTTATTCACAATAACAACCCTATTATCAAATCTTTAAACTTCAGTTGATATCATTCTTTCTTAAAAAACAACCACAAAATGTCTTTGAAAATACAAAAATTATCTATCAATAAATCAATAAATAAATAAACAAAAAAACCAATCTATCTATCTCTTTATTGCAGTTATATAATATTTATTTTTCTTATACTACCAAGTTATTAAGCAAACAGTAAAATAAATAAATAAATAAATATAATACTTATGTTAAACTAGCATTTATTTCTATTAAGCTTAGCATTTATAATTTTTATTTCAATCTTTCAATTTCTATATTTTATATTGCTTTTATGAATTTTTTTCTTTAAGTAAGCTAAATAAACCAAAAAAAAAAATAAATTATTCAACAAAAGAAACTTATTTTAGTAATAAAATAATTTAAAGTTTGATTAGAAATTCAATTTCAAATTAAATATTTTTATCTTTTGGTGAAATCAAATTGTTTTTTTGTAAAATAAACTTATAAAACAACTTAAAATTTATGAATCTTTATTAATAATTTATTAAGGAGTATATAAGCAAATAAAAACAAACATGATATGAATCTATTAAAATATAAATAAATTCTAGTTTAACAAATGTCTCATTCATTTTTGTATCAAAAAAATAACTATAATTATTAATTGATATTTAAAATAGTAATAATTAAAAAATGACATAACGTGTTGACATTAATTAACTCTTCCATGATTCTAAATTTAAATAAACAAAGATTTCTTTTAACTTTTTAAGCTTTGTTTTTGTTTAGATTTCAGAGCATATTTTATAAAAATAGTAAAAATTTAAAATATATTTGAATAAATTAAAATTATTTTCAATATTATAAAAATAGTAAATTGTCATAGATTAGACAAGAAAGGAAGGAAGGAATAAATGAAAGAAGGATATCCAAAAATATGGAAAATGTTAAAAGTAGAAAGCCCTATCATAAACAAGATGCTTAGTGGTTTGAGAAAGAGAATGATTATGGATAAATAGGTTGATTATTATTGTCATGTATTTATTAGAAGAAAAAGTTTATTAAAAGACATCATCAAATATAAATAAATTAACAAACAAATAAAGAAAATATTTATATTTTGTTACAAGCAATTTTAATTTAAGATTTAGGAAAAGATGTTTTGGAGAAACGTAGTAAGAGGCCTTAATTGCTAATAAGCTTTAAGAAGATAAAACTTCGCAAAGAATATCACAACTACTGATATTCCTAAGGATTCCCACCACTTCGCTGCTAAAAGAAGTGGCTTCACTTAAACTGAATAAGCTCCTTTCGCTTACAATGACGTATATTAATATCCCAAAGATTACAAACCTTGGAATTACAACTACAAGGGTAATGGTGTTCTTTTAGCATTATTCTTAGGCAGTGCTTTCAGTCTTGTTGCTTATGAAAGATCTTATGCTTCAAAAACTGGAAGATATTAAAGAAAAGTTTAATAAAATTACTACTAAATTTGAAAATTAAATTAGCTGATTTGATAAATGATGGATCCTAATAGATACATAGTAGTGATTTATTGTCATAATAAAGTTGACTAAAATGAGAATTAGATATTTATAAAGCTATTTAACATAGAAAGCTAACATATGATAAACGCTTGATAAATTTTAATGATATCTTTTTAATTCCATCATACATATATGTCAGTATTTTAAGACTAAAATACAATTAATTTCAATTCACATCAATTCATACATACATACATTCTTACATATAAACAAATATAAATATATATATATAACCTTATCAATCATTTCCTTTATAAATCACTAAGATGATATATATCCTATTCTTTTAAATCTTTATTTGCATTTTTGTTTTTACAAATAAATATGCATGCATACATGTATGTATCAATGCATAAATATATTCTACGAAATCAATCTACAAATTATGATTTTAAAATAATAAAATATTTTTTAATATTTATATTTTAAAGAAATATAGTAAGATAAATTTCAAAAAGCATATTTAAATTTATTCAAAAAGAAAGATTTTAATTATTTGCACAATTTTAAAATACTTTATGTAAAATTAGAATCAGTTTAAAAATATTTTATTATACTTATTTACTTATTTTATCTAAAATATTTTTGTTAAATAAATAATAAACAGATATCTAACACACAAGATTCCCTTAAAAAAATAAATCATTACTATTATTATTGTTCTTCAAAAAATAAAAATTCTTAAATAAAAGAGAAGAAAATAAATAGAATATAATTTAAAAATTAATAAATATTTATTCAAATTTTAGAACAAAAATTGATTTTAATAATTATTTATTTTTTAAACATGAAAATTCAAAATATTATTATTTGTTTGTTATTTATCTTAAAAATAAAAATTATTTAGCATATTAAATATAAAAAAGATGTTCCTTATAAAATTAGACGAATCATTCAAAACAAACAGAATTTTGAGAATTAATAAATATTTTTCTAACTTTAATTTTTTATTATTTTTTTATAAAAATCATTTTTTATAATTAATTTTGCTTAAAAAAAATGATGGTAAAGTAATTATTTGAATAAAATATTTCAATCTTAATAAAAAAATAAATTATTGTTTATTCATTTTATTAATATTGTTATTTAAAAGATAATCTATTCTCTTATTTTTATTATAAAGCATTTATTTTTAATTTAAATAAAAAATAATCTTTTCACTTATCTTGATTATATAGTTTTTATTTAAATATAATAAATTTAAAAAATTAATTTTTGTTTTTATTAAGTGCCTTTATTAAACATAAGTAGGAATAATAAAAAATAAATTTAAAGATAATAAGAAAAGATTTAAAGATGGATTAAATCTTTAGCAATCGTTGCTAACTAATTGAGCATGAAGAGTTGGAAAAAGATTAAATTTGTTTAGAAGATGAATGCTAGTTTTTAAAAATGTGCCTTTATTGTAGATTGGCGCATAAGTAGAATCATAGAATAATCAAAATAAAATAATTCGCTGATAAAATAACAAAAATTCAGAATCCTATTGCTATAAAAGAGAAGCATTACAATAAAATTATAGAAATATTTAATTAAATATAAAAATAAGTTAACATTTACATAGATAATTAGCTTGAAAAAACTAATTTTTTTAAGCTATACGTAAAATTGTAAGAATAAAATATTAAACTTAAAGAAACGAATATTTAATTTTTTGATTCAGCAACTATGATATTTTTAAATAAGATTTCTAATTCGTATGAAGAGGATATTCTAAAATCAAGCTTTTTGAATGAAAATAATAAGCAGAAAATAGTGGATGCCATAACAAACTAATTTATTAAGCTTCATAATCAAAATTTCTAGCCTGAAAAATTTGATAATAATAATGAATAAATTTTAAAAGAGAATTTCTAACAATCATAAGTTTAAAAAGCTCAGACAGAATAATAACAATAAATAATTTATTAACTATAACAAAATAATCAATATTTGTAAAATTAAATTTATTATTTAGAAAATTAAATCAAATAAGATAATTTACATAAAAATTTTGTTGAATAATAGTTACAAATAAACGAATAAAATAATTAATCATTACAAAATTAAATTTATCAATTAAAAAATGAAATCAAATAAAAAGATAATTTATATCAAGACCTTTTAAAGGAATAAGAGTTAGAAAGAAATTAATTGTAAATTTAAGCTAAGTAATTTAAAGATGAGATAGATACTTTAGATTAGAAGGTTTAAGTTATTGAAAATGAAAAAAGTGCTTTAAAAATGCAATTCCAAGAAATGAGTTAATATTAAGTAGGAGCTATTTTAGCTGTAAATTTATAATAATAAATTTAATTTGATTTAGCAAATAAAAAAGTTGATGAGCAAAACAAAAATAGCTAATTGAAAAACATGATTAAATTTTGAGAGAGCATGCCAACAAGATTAAATAAAAAGATTAAGAAATATAAAGTTTATAAAAACTTTTTGAAGATCAAGATTTCGAAAGTTTCTTATTCCTAAAAATATCAAAAAATAATGAAATCAGATATTTAAATGCATTTTAAATTAAGTAAAAAAACATTTAAATCATTCAATAAGCAAGATAAAGTATTAACAAAATAGTTAATCACTTTAAACTTAGATAAAACTGAAAATAAAAGATAATAATTTATACATTCATATCTGTAAGCTTAATTCTCATTAATGATAAAATTTATACGATTATAAATAATAAAAAATAAGTTACTCCTTATTACTTTATATACTGATAAAAAAGTATTTATATATATTAGTCGTTGACAGAATATTCGATCTGTGGAATTTTAAAAACAAAATTTTGAAAATTAATAAATATTTTTCTAACTTTAATTTTTAAAATTTTTGTAATAAAATGAATTTTTAAATAAATGATTGTAATTATTTTATTTCACTTTTAATGAAAAAATAAAATATTTAGATTGTTAAAAAATTAATTATTATTTATTTGTTTTATAAATATTTTTATATAAAAGATAATCTACTCACATATCTCGTTTGAGTTGGATTTTTGTTTTATTTAAGTTAATTAGATTCTAATTTATTTTATTATAAAGCGATCATTAATTATTTATTTAAATAATTAAATAATATTTGTTAATATTAAGCGCCTTTATTAAATATATAAGTAGGAATTATACAAAATTTAAAATAAAAAGAGAAGAGTGAAAGATGGATTAAATCTATAGCAATCGTTGTAAAATAATTGACCATGAAGAGTTGGAAAAAGATTAAATTTGTTTAGAAGATGAATGCTAGTTTTTAAAAATGTGCCTTTATTGTAGATTGGCGCATAATTAAAATCATAAAATAATTAAAATAAAATAATTCATTGATAAAATAACAAACATTCAGGATCCTGTTGCTATAAAAGAGAAGCATTACAATAAAATTATTGAAATATTTAATTAAATACAAAAGCAGGTTAACATTTATATTGATAGTTAGCTGGAATAAACAAATTTTTTTAAGGAGTATGCAAAATTTTCAGAATAAAAAATCAAACTTAAAGAAACTAATATTTAATATCTTGATTCAGCAACTATGATATTTTTAAATAAGATTTCTAATTTTTATGAAGAGGATATTCTAAAATCAAGCTTTTTAAATGATAATAATAAACAGAAAATAGTGGATGCCATTAAAAACTAATTTATTTAACTAAATAATTAAAATTTCTAGACTGAAAAAGTTGATAATAATAATGAATTAATTTTAGATGAGATTTTCAATCAATCAGAAATTTAATAAGCTGAGTTAGAATAAAAAAAAAAAATTATTTAATAATTAGAAGAAAGCAATAAATCTTTACAAAATTAAATTGATGATTTAGAAAAATAAATGAAAGATAAAGATAATTTACATAAAGAATTTCTAGAGAAATAACAGTAATAAATAAACCAAGAAAATAATCAGTCTTTACAAAATTAAATTTAAAGTTTAGAAAAATTAATTAAAGATAAAGATAATTTACATCAAGAATTTGTTGAGAAATAAGAGTTAAAAATAAACGAATTGTAAATGTAAACTATGTTATTTTAAGATGAGATCAATACTTAAGTTCAGAAGGTTAAAGATGTTGAAAATGAAAAAAGTGTTTTAAAAATTCAATTAGATGAAATGTGTTAATACTTATAAACAATATTAGTTTTAAAATAATAAGAATAAATTTAATTAGAGTTAGAAAATAATAAAAAAAATGATGAGCAAAAACAAAAAGAGTTAATTCAAAAACATGATGATATTTTGAGAGAATATGTTAAAAAGATTGAATAAAGAGATTAAGAAATATAAAATTTATAAAAACTTTTAGAAGACCAAGATTTCGAAAGCATCCTATTCCTAAAAATATCTTAAAATAATGAAAATGAAGACTTAAAAGCACTTTAAATTGAGTAAAAAAACCAGGAAGTCATTAAATCAGCTGAGTAAAGTATTAAAAATATAATTAATCACTTTAAACTTAAATAAAAGTGAAAATAAAAGATAAATTATATTCATACATACATATATTCAAATCAAGAAGCTTAATTTTCATTAATAATTAAAATTAGTATTATTATAGATAATAAAAAACTAATTATTCATACTAACTTTATAAACTGATTAAGAGAAATTCATTATAAAAATATTCTACTTACTTCATATTTATATTGTAATAGATAAATCATAAATTAATTAATATTCCCTTTTTTTATTTTATTTTGATTTAATTATTTTATATGTTCTCATAAACCATTATATAAAAGATTAATTTAACTTAAAAGTGGAGTAAAAAGCTTTTTAATTTTGGATAAGCTGTGTTTATGTGCTAATTAATATTTATAAAAGAAATGTAGAGTAATGTCTAGTCCAAAAAAAAAAATAGATTAAATTTTGAAAATTTTAATTTTAGAGTTTATTGGCATCTTTTTTGGCAAACATTAGATTGTAAATTTTCTCATTTAGTTACTATATATGTTTATACTTTATCATATATTAAAGGACTTAATATAAAAATAATTTTCATAAAGGTTAGATCTAAATTCTTATTAATTTCAATTACCATGGTGTATTTTTTCAATCAATAACTTTATAAATTAAGTCAGAAAAGTACTAAATTATTTCTTATAATTTAGAAATTAAAACATACGGATTTTCTCTTTACTTTATAATTAGCTAAATTTAATGATAAAAAATTTTTTTTTCAACTTTTGTTAGTAGTTGCTTTATTATGCATGAAAAATAAAACTTATAAACTCTTTTTAAAATAATAATTCGCCATTAATTTTTCTTATGAAAAAGTTTTAAACCTTAAATAAAATCTTTATTTAAAATAAGCTCTTTATTTTTTGCTTGGTGGCTATATTGTTTCTTTTCTAAATTAATAATTTTTATATTTTTAATTTATTTTTTTCGTGAGGTATAAATTACATAAATTATGGATAATTAGATGATGACATTACAAATAACAATAATTAAATAAAAATAAGATATTTTAATTACAAAAATAAAAATAAAAAATGAGATTATTAGCTGCTTCTATTTTCTTTATTTTAGCTATTACTAATGTATCTGCTATTATAACACACTAAGAGTTTTAATAATGCTAAGCTACATATGAGAATTCTGCTTAAACACTTTGTTTACGAGGTGATTAAGATTGTTTTACTGCCTTATAAAATATTGGAAATTGTTTAGACTCATGTGCTTCAGATACTAAGAAAAGTTATAACTAGATCCTTAATTGTGCTAAAACTAATTGTACAACAAGTAATCAAAATGTTTAGTCCTGGTTAAACAAATATCTTTCTTGTCTTTATTTAGGAAAACTTTCACTTAGTTTCCTTTTATTAGCTCTATTTGTTATTGTTTTCTGAGTTGTTATAATTTCATATAATAAACTTTGAATTCTATAAAATAATAATCCATTTTATATTTGTTATAATTTTTTAACATCTTTAAAAAACAAAAAAGTTTTAATTAACTTAGTTAACTAAACTATATAAGACTGGCTTGAATTAAAACCAAAATATTTTTTTTAAAGTTTTTTTATTTTATTAATTGAAATAGAAAATTATTCAAATATACTTTGAAATTTAAATTTATCTTTTTTATTAATTTTTTATGTATTCATTTATTTATGAATTTCTAAAAAAATTTGTTTCTTGGGTGTTAATATGTTCGGGTGTTAATTAATGAGGATTGATAGTATTTTAAATCTACATTTATATTTAAAAATAGTCCATATTAAAATATTTGCTAACTTATTTTTGTATTTTAATTACCTAATTAATTTACTCTATTTTCTTCACACTTTTTTAGTTATATTGGCCAATAATTTACATTTATAAACTTTTCAATTTTTATGAAAATATATTTAATTTAATTCATAGTTGCATACATACAAAATTAATATAAATATTTTTAAATTAAAAATTATATCCCTATTAAATGAATGTTTTTCTTTCTGTTTGAAAATAGAGTTAAATAAGATATTTTTTTTTGATTTGAGTATTAGTTAAAGTCAGTTGCAGTTAGTTATGGTTAAAAATTATATTAATTTTTATTTTTCTTAAGATTTAAAAAAAATTATACTAATATAAAATGGAATATCATAGAATTATATATTTATTATATGAAATTATAAGAATAATCTTCAATTTTTATCAAAAAACAATAGAAAATATAGCTAATAAAAGAAAACTAAGTGAAAGTTTTCCAATATGAAGACAAGAAAGAAATTTGTTTAACCAGGACTAAATTGTTTTATTGGTTGTTGTACAAGTAGTTTTAGCACAATTAAGAACATAGCTATCGCTTTAATTAGTACCTGAAGCACATGTAGTTAAACAATTTCCAATAGATAATAATTAATTAGCACAATCTTAGTCACCTGATTAGCAAAGTGTTGCTATAGCATTCTCAGCTGTAGTGGTGCATTATTAAACCTTTTAGGATGTTTAAGCAGATACATTAACAATTAGTAAAATAAGCAAAATAGAGGCAGCTAAAAATTTCATTTTTTTAATTTTATTTTAATTAATTTTCTTTTTTAGATTTAATTATTATTATGTGTAATATCATCATTGAATTATTAGTAATTTATAGCTCAAAAAAAAGTTTTGAAATACAAGAATGAATGATTAATTAAGTAAGTTAAAAAACAAAATAGCCATGAAAAAGTAAATATGTAACATATTTTAAATAAGGATTTATCTAAGGTTTAAAACTATTTCTTTAAATAAATTAATGCTGAATTATTATTTTAAAAAGAGTTTATTCATTTTTTCATCCATAGTAAATAATTTTTAAACAAAAATTGAATAAATGTATGTATTTGTAACATTTCATATTGATTACATAAATTATTTTTAAATAAATAAAAGATCAAATTCAAATTCGAGTGTTTTAATTACTAAATTATGCTAATTAATTAAGTGCTTTTCTGCATTATTTTGTAAAGTTATTTATTAATAAAATTCAAACATCATCGTAATTGAAATTAATAAGAAAAAAGTTCTAATCTTTTTGAAAATTATTTGATATTAATTAAGTCAATTAATAGATAATAAAGTGTAAATGTTTATAATATTTACATAGTAAAGTTTTCCAAAAAGGATTTACATAAAAAAGCATAATTAAAAGTGGGAAATATCAATAATAAAAGCAATTCGCTATTAATAATTTTGTCTATTTTGTATGGGAGTTATAATCTATTTAGATTTGTGGTTAATTAATTAATTTATATATCTAAAATAGAAAAATTTAGTTTCAGAGGCTATAAAGAAATCCACTAAATCAATTTTCTCAATTTATCTACTTTAAAAAATCTTTCTAATATCTACTTGAAACTGTTGTTAATAAATTAAATTAAAGCCAAACATTCATAATTATAAATAATTATAATTTGAAATATTATTTGACTCTAACGCCTTCTTTCTAAATTCAATTTCGAGTAATAAATTATAATTTGTTGGAAAATTTAAGTTTCACATAATTTAGAATAATAAATATAAATTATTTCTTATAATAGTAGGATTCAAAGCTTAGATTAAAAGGGTCTATATATAAAGGTGCTCACTAAAAAAAATATTGAACTCAAAAATTAAATTTCAAAAATATAATAAAAATAATAAATTGAATTTTACATTCATTCCCACATATTTAATCATTACTAAGAAGTATAAATTTAAAGAAAAAACTTCTGATATTTTTATGAGAAAATCAAATTTTATTTCACAAAATGAATTTGATTAAATTCAATATTTGATTTTAGATTGATTCAGATATTAGTTAGATCATTTTAATGTAAGTAATATAATTAGCAATTTTAAACAAAATATAAAAAATCCTTTTTTAATTTTTTTTGTAACAAAATATTTAAGCAATCCTTTTATTTATTTAATCAACATAAATACAGTTATTAATTTAATTAAATAAAATAAAGATATACATTATACTTGTTAATGTCAATTATTTAGCTGTTTATAGGATTCATAATAGGTACCATAATATATTAGACGGTTATTAAAACACTCTATTTATATTATGTATATAAGAGAAGGTATGGAAAGGATATAATTGTTTTGTTTTATCCTGTTATTGGTTGGTATTATTTTGTCAATTAATCTTTTAAGAAATATGGAGATTCCCACCAATTTTATAAAACTTTAATCAAAGAAAATCCAAACGCAAAAGCTATTCTTGCTTTATCTGGATTTACCAATATTATTACAATAATTGACACTAACTGGGTGAAGAAATGTCTCACAAATCAGCATCTTTTTTTCAAGAAGGATGGCCCTTTTGGATTCGATCTCTTATTTGGTGAAGGTTTGTTATTCAAAAATAAGCAAGAATGGAAGAACCAAAGAGCATTTTTATAAGGAAATTTTCATTTCAATGCTTTAATGGAAAGATTTTAAATGTTCAAAGATTGTAATTTGTAATTCTGTTCAGAAGTTCCTTCTAACGGTGAGTATGTTAAGCTCGATTACTACAATGAAGCTGCCAAGGTTAGCTCAGATATCATTTCATATTCTTTTATGGGTAGATCTATAAATGAAATTAAATCCAATTAGAAATCTTTCTCTATAGAACTCATTAATTTAGTGAAAGATTGCTTTGTTTATAGAATTACTAATCCTTTTTTTATGATAAAGGCTTCAGTCTTTGGACCTAGAAAGAGTACAACATCTTTCAATAGCTCTACTGAAAAAGGCCTTTTAAGCCGTATAAAATCTATTAATAATTGTCTTTATAATATTATAGAAGAAAGAGAATAATAATTGAAGAAAAAGTATAAAAATCATAATGAAATGGTGCCTGCTAACTTCTTAGATATGTATTTAAAAGAAATTTGGAAGTAAGAAGAAGAAAATAAAGAATCAAAGAATAAAATTACTCTAACCAGAAAAGAAATCGTAAATTAATATATAACTGTCATTTTTGCTGGAACAGATACTACTTCTCATCTTATTGGGAATATACTCTTCGAACTAAGTAGAAATCCTGATGTTTACTAGCGCCTATAAAAGGAAATAGATGACAATATTCTTAGCTTTGAGAATATGAAGTATGAAGATTTAAATAACTTGCCTTACTTAAGGCTTGTTATTAAGGAAACACAAAGACTATATCCAGCAATTTTTTATCTTTTTGGTAGATTTATGGATAAGAGTTATACAGATGAAGATCTCTTTATTTCAAAAGACTTAGAGGTTTAAATTAGATTAGTTTCGCAATAAGAAAAGCAAAGTGGCTTATTCAGTGATATACAGAAGTTCAATCCTGATAGATACAATTCAACAGATAAAGAAGACCCATACGACTTTATTCCTTTTTCTGCAGGTCCTAGAAATTGCATAGGATAGTATTTGGCTCTCATTGAGACCAAAGTAGCAATAGTCTATGCTTTAAAAAAATTCCATCTCAAGAAGCGTGATGATTATGAGTTAAAGATGTTTTAAGAGTTCGTATACTCTCCAGTAGAAAAAGACCTCTTTTATATTAAAAGAAAATGAAATAATTATTAAAAAAAAAAATAAACTCACATCATAAATTATTTTAACTAATATGTTCTACTTATCTATTTTTTTAACAATCAATCATTTTAAATTCATAAAAATAAACAACAAATTCAATAAAGTTGATGATTCCTTTTATTAATGATATTTTATGTTAAATAATTTGAACACTCATTTTAATTTAAGATAATTAATTGAATTTTGAGTGAAAAAAATAATTTTATTTTTTAGTGCTAAATTAAATTTTCAAATGAAAAATTTATTCTATCAAATAAATATTATAACAAAATCATTATAATAAATTTAATAACAAATTTTCATTAATGAAATTCAAAGAAAGCCAAAACCAAACATTTTCTGAGACTAAAATATATTGGACAGTAAAAATTTTCAATTTTTAAGAAATTAAAGTTTAATCAAGTTCAATCATACATTTATAATTAATAAAAATTATTTATTCATATTAAAAGAAGACTGAATGTTTGATTAATAGTATATTAAAATAATTTTAAGTTTTTTATTAGTTAAAGCTGAGATTATTTGCTGTGTTCTGATTGTTCAGTACTTAATAAATAGATTTAGTATTATTCCCAAAGTATATTTAGGTAGTTTTTTTCAATTTTTCAATATCTAAAGCGTTTTACCTAAAAAATTAATATTTATCTGTTTCAAAATATGGCAAAATAAAAGAATAATTTTTGAAAAAAATAATTATATATTAATAAAAGTCAGTTTTAGTTATGGTTAACTAAGTTAATTATTTTTTTTTTGTTTTTTAAAGATATTTAAAAGTTGCAAGAATACGAACATAAAATAGATTCTTACTTTATAGAATTATATATTTATTATATGAAATTATATGAATTATCATAATTTTTTATCAAATAACAATGGCAAATATAGCTAACAATAGTAAGCTAAGTGAGAGTTTTTCTAAGTAAACACAAGAAATATAATTGTTTGCCCATGTTTAAACAGCTTTGTTACTTGTTGTACAGGTAGTTTTAGCACACTTAATTACAGCTGAATCACTTTAATCAGGACCTGAACCACATGTGTTAAAACAATTTCTAATAGTTTGTAAGGCAGTAAGGCAATCTTAGTCATTTTATTAGCAAAGTGTTTAGGCAGCAGTCATAGCAGTTTTAGTGCATTATTCAACCTTTTATGTTGCTTCAGCAGATACATTAGTAATAGTTAGAATTAGCAAAATAGAAGCAGCAAATAATCTCATTTTTTATCTTTTTTTGTAATTAATTTTCTTTTTTAGATTTAATTATTATTATGAGTAATATCATCTAATTATCTGGAATTTATAGCTCAAAAAATAAAGTTTGAAATATAAAAATGATTAATTAATTAAGTTGAGAAACAATAGAAACAAGGAAAATATAAATAACTTATTTTAAATTTGGAATTTATATAAGGTTTAAAAAAGTTTCTTAATAAAAACTAATGCTGAATAATTATTTTAAAAACAGTCTACTAGTTTTATTTTTCATGCACAATATTGAATTTTCAAAGAAAAGTAGAAAAATATAATTATTTATTACATTTCATATTGGTTACATTATCTTTAATTTTGTAAGATATTTGGAAAGCAAAGAGAAAATTTGAGTATTTTAATTACTAAGTTTTATTAATCAATTAAGAAGTTATCTGTCTTATTTAATAAAGTTATTTATTGATAAAATACACAGATATAGAAATTGATAAGTATTAAAATCCAATCTTTACGAAAATTATTAGTAAAAGTGGGAAATAGTAATATTAAAATAATTAATTATTCGTAATTTTGTGTATTTTGATTTGGAGCCATAATTTACTTAGATTTGTGGTAAATTAATTTAAAAAACAGAAATAGAAAAATTTAGCTTTCAAGTTTTTGAAGTAATCAAATATTGATTGATGATTTATGTTTGTTTAATCATTAAAAAATATTCCATCCATTAAATTAATTTAGTAAATTTGTCTCTCTACTTTAAAAATATCTTTTGAATATACTTGAAACTGCCAATAAATAATATATCAAATTAAATTCAAACATTAATAATTACAATTTAGTATTATTGACTACAACGCCTTTTTCTAGATCCAATTTCGAGTAATAAATTATTATTTTTTGTTTGAAAATTTAAGTTTCAAATATTTTAGATTATTAAATATAAATTATTTCATATTATTCTACTTCTCAAAGCTTAGATGCAAACTTTTATAAATTTATATAAATATTTTTCATTACAAAAACTTTATTTTACTTTCATATTAATAATTTAAAGCATAATTTAATGAATGGATAGATAGGTTGAAATATATTCTTCTATATTTATTTTTATAAAAGAAAAGTTATATATATTGGATTATTGAGGTTAGTAATTCCAAGTAACCTTGAAGAAGTGCTCTTCAAAAAAAATAAATAAGAAAATTTTTTATTAAAATATTTTAAAATAAAGAAACCAGTAGGCCCTCACTTCCAATATATATTTATTATATTCATTTATCAATTAACATAAATATCAAAAAAAATGTTAGTTACTCTAAGCTTTTTCATATAATCATATTGGGTTCAGTTAAAAAAATTAACCTATAGTTTTATTTTTCATGCACAAAATAAAATTTTCAAACAAAAATAGAAAAAGATATTGATTACATTTTTTTTAATTTTGTAAGATATTTAGAAAGCAAAGATAAATTTTGTTTTAATTACAAAGTTTTATTAATCAATTAAGAAGTTATCTGTCTTATTTAATAAAGTTATTTATTGATAAAATACACAGATATAGAAATTGATAAGTATTAAAATCCAATCTTTAAAAGTATAAGCATATATATAAATTAAATTAGAAAGTTTTTAATTTAGGATTGATACAAAAAAGCAACATTAAAAGTGGGAAATGGCAATAACAATAAAAATAATTAATTAATAATTTTGTATATTTTCATTTAGAGCTATAATTTACTTAGATTTGTGGTAAATTAGTTTAAAAAATAGAAATAGAAAAATTTAGCTTTCAAGTTTTTAAAGTAATCAAATATGAATTGATGATTTATGTTTGTTTAATCATTAAAAAATATTCCATCCATTAAATTAATTTAGTAAATTTATTTCTCTACTTTAAAAATATCCTTTGAAAAAACTTGAAACTACCAATAAATAATATATCAAATTAAATTCATATATTAATAATAATATTTTGTATTTTTGACTATAACGCCTATTTCTAAATCCAATTTCGAGTTTTAAATTATTCTTTTTTGTTTGAAAATTTAAGTTTCACATAATTTAAATTAATAAATATCAATTATTTCATATAATTCTATTTCTCAAAGCTTAGATGTAAACTTTAAAAAACTTATATAAATGTTTTTCACAGCAAAAACTTTATTTTGCTTTCATATTAATGACTTAAAGCATAATTTAATTGATGGATGGATGGATATATAGATTGAAATATATTCTTCTATTTTAATTTTTATAAAAGAAAAGTTTTATATATATATTGGATTATTTAGGTTAGTAAATTCAAGTAACCTTAAAAAATTGCTCTTCAAAAAAATACCTTTAAAGCTTTAATATAAGCAAAAAAAATAAAATTTTTTTCTTAAGCCCATCATAGATAGTACTATTATATGTAATATCCTAATCTAATTATTTGAAATTTAAAGCTCTAAAAAAAACTGTTTGAAATTTTAAAGTAATTATTTAAGTTAAGAAATAGCAGAGCCACTTAAAAAATAAATAACTCTTTTTAAATTAGGATTTATTTAAGGTTTCAAACTATTTCATTATAAAAACTTATGTTGAAATATTATCTTAAAAAGAGTCTACTAATTTTATTTTTCATGTACACTATAAAAATTTCAAACAAAAATAGAAAAAGATATTTATTTATAACATTTCATATTGATTGCAATTTTTAATTTTACAAAATATTTAGTAAGCAAAGAAAAAATTTGAGTATTTTAAATACTAAGTTTTATTAATCAATTAAGAAGTTATCTGTCTTATTTAATATAGTTATTTATTGATAAAATACACAAATAAAGGTATTAAAATCCAAACTTTATGATAATTATTTGTATCTTAAATTATTTAAAATGTGTTAAAGTATAGGCATATATATAAATTAGAAAGCTTTCAATTTAGGATTGACACAAAAAACATCATTAAAATTGAATATAGTAATAAGAAAATACAAGTAATTATAATAGTTTTGTGAATTTATTTGGGGTTATAATCTTTTCAAGTTTGTGGTAAATTAATTTATATAACAGAAATGGTTAAGCTTAGATTTAAAAGTTATAAAGTGATGAATTAAAACTGATGATTTATATTTGTTTAATCATTAAAATATATTTCATCCATTAAATTAATTTAGTTAATTTGTCTACTTTTAAAATATCTTTTGAATTAAAAATTATAAATTTGATATTTTTAACTCTAACGCCTTTTCTCTAAATTCAATTTCTATTATTAAATTATTATTATTTAAAAATCTAAGTTTCATTTCAAAGTTTTGATTGTTTTTGGTCAAAACAGAGTGCCTGGTCTAAGAGATATTCATTTATTTAAGTAAATTTAATTTATGAACTTTCATTTATTTAATAAGCTACCTACCTACCTACTAACATACCAAAATAAAAATGATATTCATAAATATGAAAATAATAATTAATATATCTATCTATCTATATTTTTGGTTAAATTATTTTATTACAAAACATTATATAAGAAAATATATTATTTTCTACTATTCATATATTTAATATTTATTCATCCATTTTCATCTAAAGTTTATCACTTGAATTTTATTTTAATGGCAACTAACGTTTTCGATTTAATACATTTACTTTTTACTTTCAATTATTATTATTTTTCATAATAATAATAACCTTAACCAACAAGCATATTCTAACTTTTTAAATGTTGAAGAAAAAATATATAATTAATAAGTTATTTAAAAAGAAAAAAGAATAAAAAATATGAAATTATAAGAAATGAATTAATAAATAATTAAAGTAAATTTTGAAAATAAAAAAATGAGTGAAATTATGAGAGATAGAAGAAAAAAACACAAGTACTATAAAAAATAAAAGGATAAATAAATCTAATAAAAAACTAATAAACAAATTAAAAGAGTTTAATTTTTTTTTTTTAATTCATTTTTGTAAATAGAAACATCACAATCCAAATAAAAAAAACTGTTTTTACCTAAGATCAAGTGTCAAATTTGAGAGATTAGTGCAATTTGCTAACGCAGAACCTAAACCTGTGGCAACAGTTGCATCAATTTAATTTCCACTTTTTAAATATTGAAGAAAAAATATATTATAACTCATAAGTTATTTAGAAGGAAAAAATGAAGAAAAAATATTAAATTATAGGAAATGAATTAATAGATAATAAAGCAAATGCTGAAAGTAAAAAAATGAGTGAAATTAAGAAAGATAGAAAAAGAAAAAAAACACAAATACAATAAAAAAGAAAAATATTAATAAATCTAATAAAAAACTAATAAACAAATTTTAATTTCTTTTAATTAATTTTTATAAATAGAAATGCCATAATCCATTATAAACAAACTGTTTTTACTTAAGATCAAGTGTCAAATTTGAAAGATTTGTGCAATTTGCTAAAGCAGAACCTAAAGCTGAAACACCACTTGCACCAATTTTATTGGAACTTTTTAAATATTGAAGAAAAAATAATAATTTATAAGTTAATTAGAATGAAGTAAAAATATGAAATTATAAGAAATGAATTAATAAATAATAAAAGTAAATGTTGAAAGTAAAAAATTATTGAAACAAAGAAAGATAGAAGAAAAAAAAACAATTAATATAAAAAGGAAAAAGATAAGTAAATCTAATAAAAAGTTAATAAACAATAATAGAAATATCACAATCCAAAACAAATAAACTGTTTTTACCCAAGATTAAGCCTTAAATTTGAGAGATTAGTGCAATTTGTTAAAGCAGAGCTTAAGTCTGATACACCTTAATCACCAATTTAAACGAAACTTTTTAAATATTGAAGAAAAAATATATAATTAACAAGTTATTTGAAGGAAAATACAAAGAAAAAATACGAAATTATTAGAAATTAATTAATAAGTAATAAAAGCAAATGTTTAAATAATAAAATGAGTGAAATTATGAAAGATAGAAGAAGAAAAGCATAAGTATTATAAAAAAGAAAAAGATTAATAAATCTAATAAACAAATTAAAAGAGTTTAATTTTTTTTAATTCATTTTTATAATTAGAAATATCACACTCCAAAACAAATAAACTGCTTTTACGTTAAATTAAGCATCAAATTAGAGAGATTAGTATAATTTGCTAAAGCAGACCATAAGCTTGATACACCTTTATCACAAATTGAATTGAAGCTTTTTAAATATTTAAGTAAAAATAAATAAATAATTAGTTATAAGAAAAAATATATAATTTTTATAAATGAATTGTTGAAAATAAAAGAATGAGAGAAATTAAGAAAGATAGAGAAAAAAAAACATAATTAAATAAAAATAAATAAAATAAAAAGCTAATGTTTAATTTTTTTAAATTAATTTTTATAAATAGAAATATCACAATACAAAACAAATAAACTGTTTTTACCTAATATCAAGTGTCAAACTTGTGAGATTATTGCAATTTGTTAAGGCAGAACCTAAGGCTCCACCACTTCCACCAATTTTATTGGAACTTTTTAAATTTTGAAGAAAAATAAATTTTTAATAAGTTATTTAGAAAGAAAAAATGAAGAAAAAATATGAAATTATAAGAAATAAATTATTGAAAATAAAAGAATGAGTGAAATTAATAGAGATAAAAGAAAAATAAAAATAATTACAATAAAAAATAAAAAGATAAATATATCTAATAAAAAGCTAATAAACAAATTTTAATTGTTTTAAATTAATTGTTATAAATAAAAATATCACAATCCAAAACAAATAAACTGTTTTTACCTAAGATCAAGTGTCAAATTAGACAGATTAGTGCAATTTTTTAGAGCAGAACATAAGCTTGATACACCTTCATCATAAATTGAATTGAAGCTTTTTAAATATTTAAGAAAAAAGTTGAAGGAAAAAATAAAGAAAAAATATGAAATTATTTGAAATGAATTGTTGAAAATAAAAAAGGAGTGAAATTAAGAAAGATAGAAGAAAAAAAACATAAGTTTAATAAAAAAGAAAAAGATAAAAAAATCTAATAAAATGTTAATAAGCAAATTGAAAGAGTTTAATTGTTTTAAATTCATTTTTATAAATAGAAACATCACAATCCAAAACAAATTAATTATTTATACCTAAGATAAAGTGCCAAATTTGAGAGATTAGTACACTTTGCTAAAGCAGAACCTAAGTCTGAAGTACCTTAATTACCAATTTAATTTTCACTTTTTAAATAATGAAGAAAAATATTTAATTAATAAGTTATTAAGAAGGAAAAAATGATGAAAAAATATGAAATTATAAGAAATGAATTGTTGAAAATAAAAAAATGAGTGAAATTAAGAAAGATAAAAGAAGAAAAAAAAAAGTACAATAAAAAATAAAAAGATAAATAAATTTAATATAAAACTAATAAACAAATTTAATTTAATTGTTTTAAATTCATTTTTATAAATAAATAGAAATATCACAATAAAAAACAAATAAATAAATAAACTGTTTTTACCGAAGATAAAGTGTCAAATTTGAGAGATTAGTGAAATTTGCTAAAACAAAACCTAAGCTTGATACACCACTTACACCAATTTAATTTCCACTTTTTAAATATTGAAGAAAAAATATATAATTAATTAATAAGTTATTTAGAAGGAAAAATGAAGAAAAAATATGAAATTATAAGAAATGAATTAATAAATAATAAAAGCAAATGTTCAAATTAAAAAAATGAGTGAAATTAAGAAAGATAAGAGTAAAATTGTTTAAAATTCATTTTTATAAATAGAAATATTACAATCAAAAACAAATTAACTGTTTTACAAAAGATCAAGTGTCAAATTTTAGAGATTAGTGCAATTTGCTAAAGCAGAATATAAGTCTGATGCACCTTAATCACCAATTATATTCTAACTATTTAAATAATTTATTATTTATTTAGTTATTTAATTAATTATTAGTAATAAATAATACACAATTTAAAAAATTTACTATTATAAATCAATTTTGAGGCTTTTATGAGATGATGGAGAAGATCTTAAAAGCTTTTATAAAAATGATAAATATTTTATAAGAGTTAAATTATTCATTAAGAAATAAATGTTTTTAATATATATAATAAATTTGTTCAGAAATTTACTTCTAAAACTTTAACATATTATTTCTATTATTCTCTTTTTTTTTCTCTTATTTAAATACAACCCATATTAACTATTTGTTTGTTGACAATTTGTATTAAACTTTTAATTATTAATTCAATTTAATAATTTGATTGTTTGTTCATTATAATTTTTTCATCTCTACCTTGATTATATATATATGTTCTATTTAGTGCTGGGAATGAAAAATAAATGAAGCCAACCAAGTCTTATTGAGTTAAGCATTTTAAGATTTTTTTTACTCATAATATCCACTATTTAAAATTATTTATCGAAGACATTTCGCTATTGCTTGTTGTTTGTATCCTTTATTCAGAATGTATTTACATAAAATTCATGTAAATTAAATTAATTACCTTTTGGAATTGAAAGCTCAAATTCTGCTTACTTATTTACTAACTAACTAACATACATACATTTTAACATATTTTTTGCTATTTTCTTCTTTTTATTATTGTAAAATGCAACTAATTTTTGATTTTCATTTATTATGATCTAATTTTTCTATTAATAATCACAATAGTTTAAGATAAAAAATTTATTTATTTTATCATTCTCCAAATTCAGATTTCTTTTTCTTAGCATTAAAGAAAAACAGCAAGCATATTTATTTCTTAAGGAAATCTTTAAATGTTAATTAATCAAATAATTAAATCAGCAATCAACTAAGCAAGCAAGCAAACAAATAATAACTTGTAACATAGATTCATATGAAAATTTTAATTTTTCTGAATTTGAAAGTTCGTAAAAATTTAAAGATCATTAATTTTCAATTATAAATAAAAAGATGATGATAATATGTATGGTGATAATAATAACAATAAAATAAAGATACATAATTGATAACTGGATATATAATATATATATAAATAAATTCATTGATTAATCAACTAAAACTAAAATTTTGGGTTTGTTTGAAATATTTTATTTATTTTGGTTAATACTTTTTCTATTTGTTGAATATGTATGTATGTTTGTTTGTTTGATTCATAATAACTCTCAAAAATTCTGCTCAAGAAATAATTTAATATATTTTTTTATATTATTTTTTAACAGAAAAATTTTTGTAGGAATTAATTTATTTATTTATCTAATGGTTAGTTAGTTTGTTTGTTTTTTTATTTGTTGGTTTGTTAGAAGTAAAAAGTTCGTTTTTATTTATAAAAAAGTCTTATAATTATTAATTAAAAAAGAAGTCATTGAGTTAGGAAGTAAGTAAGTATGCGTGTATGCGTGTAAGAAAGTAAGTAAATAGGTAAATAATTAAGTTATTTTGCCTACTAATTAATTAGAGCTATTTAATTCTAAACTTGTAAATCAGTTTGAGCTATTAGTAATTTATTTTAAGTTTAATCTTCTTTTATAAATATTTGGATTATCTTCATAGTCACTTGAAGGAGTTTTTTATTATTTAGTTTCTTTAGTGATTTATTTAGTCTCAGATTCTTTCTCTTTTTAACTTTTTTCCAACTATTCCAACATTTTTACTCTTTGCTATTCGCGCTCTTTTCTTATTCTTTGTTTTTCTATTTCTTCTTGGTCATTAGCATCATCGTCATCTGAAATATAGCCTTTGATTTTAATTTTTTTGTTTTCATCAATAGTTTTATTTTACTAGCTAGTAGTCTGTGTGTTCAATTAGCTTTTTTTGCACGAATTGCTGTTACTCCTGCTTACTATTTTATAATTAATTTTTTAAGAAAATTAAAAGCTACTTTCATCATCTAATTTTAAAAAAATTTAAATTCATTTTTCTAATATTAATTTCATCATGAATTATTTAGTTTGTTTGTTAGTTAGTATTTGGTTAAAATCAATCATATTTATTTACCTATTTATTGTTATGGTGTTGAGGGTTATTCTTCTATCACCATTTAAGAATCTGAAGGTAATACATTAGTTTGTTCTATTTTAGTCTTGATATTTTATTGAGCTTAAAGTGAGGGACTAGCTAAATTTGTTGAAACACCAATTGTAGTAGATGATGAAGTGGGTGATTAAGCCTCATTTGGGTTCTGTTTGGAGCTTTATTTTGAGCTGTCATTAGACTCAGATATAGATTTCAAGCTTGTGATTTTGTTTTACTGAGCTTTTTTTCTTTAGTTTTGTGAGGGAGGTTTAGAACAAAGAGATCTCCCTCCTCTTAGAACTCTCGAAGATTGAGTGAGTGAAGATATTTCATAATCATGAGAAATGAGGAGCTGAGAATTGTTTTTTTATTTGCGAGTCTTAGAACCCATGTAGTCCAATTCTTATTGCAACTATATTGCATATTTTTCATCGTCATGTTGCTATTAAATAGAAGATATAGAAGAAAAGTTATTTTTTGAATCAGTTTAATAATCATTTTCTAAGTTGCATTTTGAATAGTTGTTGCAAAGTTGATTTTAAATTTAAAATTCATTTTAAAACTATTTATTTTATAATGATGAAAGTTGTTGTTTATTTGGTTTATTTGGTAATTCACTTTATTAATATTAACTATTTACATTTGTATTTTTGTTTTGGCTTAAATCGTTATTTTCTACTGATTCAAAATTCAAAGATAACTACTTCTGCTATATCTATCCATTTTTCAAATTTTCTTTTAATTCTTAGTTTGTTAATTGAGTAGCAATTTATTATTGTTGCTACTACTGAACTTTATTCTTATTAGCTGATTTAACTTATTGACTATTAGAAACCAAACTATCATCTTCTTTTTTACCAGCATCTTCTATCTTAACTTATTGACTATCTTTCTCCTAATCATCCTCACCATCATGCATAATATCTTGACATCTCTACTGCTAGTTAGGTGCAATAAATTTCATAATAGGTTTCTCAATAAAATCGATAAGTCTTCCTGATTACAAATCTAGTTGAAATTTCTACATTTCTTCCTAATCATATCAAATAAATTATTTAAGTTTTTCAATAAATAAACCAATAAAAATTTTCTCAAATCTCATTTAAAAAATATTAATTCAAAAAACAATTCTAACTTTTTTTTAATTTGTTTGTTTAGTAAAAAAAATACAACCAATTAATTAATTAATTAATTAGTTAATTCATTAAAAAACTTTATTAATTATGGATTTAAATTAATAGATAAAAATTATTTATTAAATTTTATTTGAGTAGATTAAATAAATTAAAGGGTTTTTTTATTAAAAATTTGAGTAAAAGTGTTTAATTTAAAATTAAATAATTGATTTTGATTATATTGCTAAAAAACTCTAATTATGAAAATAAAATTTTTGTTTGTTTTTAATGCTGATCAAATAAATCAATTATGAAAACAAATTTTGATAAAAATAAAATAAGATTTTATTTTCTAATTAAAATTGATTAAAAAATTAAAAAATTTTCAATTAAATCCTTTTTAAAATAAAGAAATAAATGTGCTAAATTAGAAAAATAAAATTTGATAAATTTTTAAAGCGATTAAATTACGACTCCCTATGAGGCGAAGACATCAGGAATGTAAACTTGCTCTAATCTCCTTACGTCTTTGTTAAAAACAAAGTCATTTATGTTAGCGATTTAACCACAGAAGTGACTAATGTTGGTTAAATCGGAAATAGGGTAGAGAGACTATTACTTTCCTTCTTCCTAAATATAATTATAAACTCTGTTCAACAAAGTCTTCAACGAATTTAGATCAAATTTTCTAAAAAGTATTATAGAATCATCAATTTTTTTCATTTCCTAAATGCAAAGAGGACAGAAATACTTTCCACAAAAATCTTAAGAAAGGAATAGGCTATTGTTAGGTTCTTGATATTAGAATTCAGAGCGGAGGATACCGAAATAGCAAAATATTTCTTTTCCACAGCCTATTTAGCTGCAGTAATAAATTTGGATGTGTTTAAGCT
Source organism: Tetrahymena thermophila SB210 (assembly GCF_000189635.1). Classification (NCBI taxonomy): domain Eukaryota; phylum Ciliophora; class Oligohymenophorea; order Hymenostomatida; family Tetrahymenidae; genus Tetrahymena; species Tetrahymena thermophila. Next base: position 767,244 of record NW_002476554.1, read on the forward strand.
AAGCAGGCATTTAGTCATAAAAAATCACTTAGTTCTTACACTTGAAAAAATACATTAAAAAATTGTTATTTGATATAAATTTTTTCAAATATTTTACTTTAAATGGATAGTGAGTCAAATTTTGTTCAAATTAGTATTCTTTCTAATAGTAATCAGCGACAATACTATGCAATTTCTGTGCTACTTCCAAAGGTAAATTGTGGTACTCAAAATTAAGTAAATCCATAAAAAGAGATTTATTCAATATTATTGTTTCAAAGTTGATTTTTTAATTATACAAAAATCTTTCATTCATAGCAATTATGTCTTCAATCCTTCTGTAAGCAAAATTCCATGCAGTTTACACACTTCTACCTCTGCAGCGTACCCAATGCAAAACTCCAGGAGCTAAAATGACCTTAAATGATAAAATAAAATTAGCATAATTTATAAAATTAAAAATCTAATTAATTAATCATAATCAAAATTTAAATATCATATTAATCTTTTTAAATTAAACTTACAATATCATTTTTTCTTTAAATAACTTTTTTTATCCTGATCCCTGCTTTGATAACATCTGGGTCATTATACTTTCCGAACCATAGACCTTCATCGCCATGTATATCAACTTAATATTTTCTTTTCACATAATTTCTATACTTTTCTACTTAGTCAAAATCGACGCAATACCAATCACTGTCACCATCTCCTATTTAATAAATAAAAAATATTTTAATTAAATAAATTTATGTTGTAATTAAATTAAAATTTTTAATTGAAAAATATCCTCTTGAATTTAAAGTAAAATATTTATTTGCATTAACATTTAAATATTTATTAAAATTTGATTATTGATTTTATTAATTTGACCAAAATAAATCAGGCTTGTAAATTAATTAATTAAGTAAAAATTGTTCAAAAATTGTAAGTTATTTTTACTAATTAATATTAAGTCAAAATTGAATTTAGAAACTAATTATTTTGGACTTCAATTTTACTTTAATAATAAATTGAAATAAAAAGGGGGAAGCAAAATTCAAAAGTTTGCTTGATAATTATTTACAACTAATTAATGTTCAAATTCAAAACTAACAATTTTTATGCTGACTGCGAATTAATAACCTTTGATAATTTAATCTTCCAAAAATATGCAAGATTCAATTTTAAGTTCTAGCTTTGCTAGTAGTTATTTAAAAATAAACTAAAATTTAATCAATCAAGATTGTTTGATTATTATGGTCTTTAAATTTGAAGAGAGATATTATTTATTTATTTATTTATTTTTTTGTTTGCTTTTTTGGTCTAAAGAAAATTATTTAGATGGAGTGATAGGATTTATATTGTTGGATTGGTGGATGGATGGATAGGTAGAATATATATCAAAAAACAAGCTTAATGGAAACAAAATTTTAGATAAATTCATAAATTTATCAAAAGTAAATTGAATCTTGTATTTACCGTGGTTGATATTTATAGCTCTGACAGAGATGTTCTCTTGGTGTCCTCCAGTCCACACTCCAGCGACTTTTAGGTACATTTAAGGTTGAGTGCATCCCATAACGTTTTACCTATGGTAGCTAAGGATATCATGTTTGCCTTTATTTAGGAGGTAATGGGGAAGCCCTGATCTCAGACGCATGTTTTCGGTTTACCAATTAAAATCATCCATGTCAATGTTTACAGCAAACATTACTCCGTTAGATAGTTTGCTAAAGTATTCTTTGTAATATGGTTTTTTCTTAATTTCTTCGTACCTGTCTTCTTAAAGCAATGCAGCATACTCTCCGTATTCCTAAATGGTGGTATTGTAGACATGCTATTGGTTTTTGGGATTTAAAACATTAAAGCCATAAACTGTAGGATTTTAAACTCTACAGTCAATTTACATATCGCTATGATTTTTAATCACACTTTCAAAGCTAAATAAGTTTTTGGGGTTCACATTAAAACCTTTAGGGCCAGCTGCTTCTCTCAAAACGATGGTTTATTCTTTATAAATTGCTTCCTACAACTATGTGTGTAGGTCTTCAGGAAATATTTCGCGAAATCCATCGCAGTCAATATCACAATCATTATTAACATTCTACTAATGCTAAATAATTTGTTCTGCTGATTTTAAGCAAGGAGCATTCGCAGAAACTTAAGTTTGAAATGCAGCACCGCTATTTGTCTTGATTTTCTTTGATACGTTGTTTCCATTTATTAGGATTTAGTCAGTTGTGGAGACGAAAGTGCTGCTGGAGTTAGCTGCCAATCCATTCTTTTTAGGAGAACCTTCTTTTTCCTAAGAAATATTGTATGCTGCAGTAGAATCGATATTGACCGAAGTTGTTGCATTCGAATTTATATTTTCATTAGTTTAAATCAGGCTAGAACTAAAGTGTTAGTCTTTTTCTTCGCTAGTACTTGAAGAAACCTTTCTCTTGTTCCTAAGATTCATAAGATAATTTGGATCAATTCTATGTATCTAAATGTATATAAAAATATATATAGATATAATATCTTTTGTATATATTTGTTTTGCTTGTTTATTTGTTTTTTTTTGCTTAATAATGTTGATTGGTTTAAATTCCTTTTTACAAAATTCAGACTTGATAAAGTTATTTATTTATTTCTTTAATAATTTGTAATTTGAATAAATGTTTTAGCTACAGTAAGTAGGTAATATTATGAATAAAAGATTATTTTTTCTTTCACTTGTTTGTTCTTTGTTAGTTAGGTTTTATTAAGTAAGAAAGTAATTTAAAGCTAGCTTAGTAAAAATATAGCAAGAAAGATATCTACTTTGTTTGTTAATTATCGACTTATTTGTTTGCTTTTGTTAATTTATTTATTTATTGCTGCTTGTTTGTATTACGATTAAATTGTTAGCTGATTTATTTTAAATTTTGTGTTTTCGAAACTCTCGCAGAATTTATTTTTTTTTTGAATTTATTTTTAAATATAATTTGTTTACCAAAAGTGTTTAACTAATTTCATTCTTAAATTGTGCAAAAAAAAATTTTGTTTATTTAAATCATTCTAATAATTAGAAATCCTAGCTGATTTTCACTTCAATTTAATTTATTGCTAACTCTTTTTCACCTAATAAATAAATTAATTAATTGTTATTTATTATTCATTCTCTCCTCGTTTATTTATTTATATTTAGAAATATGATTTTTATTGTAACAAACTATATATAACTCATAATTTTTTAACTAAACTCATCTTTAAAAAATTTTCTTGCTTAAAGACTCTACTTGAGTAATAAGCAAGTTTCTTAGTTTAGCTGTTAAACTTTACTAAAGTTTTTATAGGTAACATATGGAATTCAAGAGAATGCTTATTTAGTTATTATATGAATTATTTACAAGCAAGTTAGAATAATAATGAAACTAATTATTTTCTGAGTTTGTATGTAGAATGTAGTTTTTAATTTATTTAAATAATGGAATAGAAATATTATTAAAATGAATCTCTCATAATATTCTCATAAAAACACATAAATATTAGCAATACCTGATTAAGCAAATTCTTCTTTTTTAAAACTAGAAGAATAGCTATGAAAATATTCTTTGCTTTCAAAAAAAAGGATATAGTCTTTTTTTTAAGGCTAAGACCTATCGATGATTTTTTAATAAAGTTTTGTTGTAAAAACAAACAAACAAATAAACAAACAAACTTAATTTATATTTGGTTAGAATTGATATATTTTTTAATTATTATTTTGTACTAAAGTAGAAATAAATATCAAGTAGGTCTCATTGAAACGTTTTAAGTTTATTTGATTAAAATTAGTTGACAAATACTTTTTTATACTTTCATTCAATTTTTATTAATAAGTTAATAAATCTAGTAAAAGAAAGGAGTCTGTCTAATTGCATATATTTATTTTGACTGGATTTTAAAGAAGATTTTTTTATAAGTCACAGCCATCAAAAAGCAATCAAAAGCAATATTAAAGAAAGTTATTAATCTATTAATTTGTTATTTAGATTTTCAAATTTGTTTTTAAAAATAATCTGTCTGATAAATAGAAATAATAAGTATTTAAGTTAAACTAGCATAATATATATATGAAACTTCATTAAAGAAATTAGCAAATAAGCAGGGTGTTTCCAATGAACCCATCTATGACGAATGGGATAAAAGTTAACAACTTCTTATTAATGCAAATATTGATTTATGAATAATTTTGATGTTATAAAAATAGATTAATGAAAGATAAGAATTAAACTTATTAGAGAAAAATAAAATCAACTTGTTGCCATATCATCTTGTTAAAAAGTAAAATCAAAAAAAGGGATTTCTGAAACTTGATTTTCAAACAATTGAATAAGTAGATGTTAAAAATATTAAATAAAACAACGACTTTCTTGCATTGGCACCTCTATAATTTAATTTACAGAATTGTTTGATTTCTGAATATGAATTCGATGATTATTTCGAAAACAAGTAGAGAAAATTGATGCAAAAAAATTAATCACATGAATAAAATGAGGATCCAGACATTACTCAATTAGATTTCTAGATTAAAATAAAGAAGCAGAATTTTTAACAATAAAACGTGTTCAAAAAAATAATCCAAATTTAGCAATTACAGATTTAATATATGCTGTGGAAAGACCAATAGCAAAAACATGAGTAAGAGAAACTAAATCAAAGTTGTGAAAATGTTGAGTAAGCAGTAAATTCTTTGAATATTCTTTCTTAATATTTGCATTAGTTGTTTCAAAAATTCTCATTTAAAATGGAATTAAAATTAAAAATTTATAAAAACCTTTTTAAGCTAGCAAAAAATAATGCAATTAATTGCTAATAATATTCTAAATTTATTTTTTTAGTTTATTAAAAAAATATTTTTTAAAAAATTATATTAAAGGAGTAAATTTTATATTCGGTATTTTATTCTAAGCTTTTATTTAATTTAAAGATAAAAAGGTAGGAACATGACTTGAAAAAAAGCAAGCTGTAACTTAAACAATTGAAGGAGGAAATAAAAATAAAAGAGAATATCATCGAAGAAATTCAGAAAACCTTAATGGTTAAAACTTATTTTAAATGTAAAATTTGTCCTAAGATGTTCGAAAAGGAAGAGAATCTAAAAAGCCATCATAAAAGAAACCATCCTGGTATTTTAGAAATGCATTATGGAGATCTGAATTACAAGATGATAGAAAATATTTAATAATCTAAGGAGCTTATCCAATAGAGAATGAATTTTTCAAAATAATATTTTGCATAAGAGAAAAAAAGAATAGAAGAGTCTATCGAAGATAATGTTTTATTTGAAGTTCAAAAAAAATCAACCGAATTTAAGCAAGAGCTTTTAGATTTTCATTAAAGATTAATAAATAACCATAAACACCAAAAAGAAGTTGTTGATTAATTTCAATAATAAAATAATATTTTATAACAATAAGTCGAGTTGCTTTATTCGGAATTCGGTAAAATCTAAAATGTAATTAATAATTCAATTTTTAATTTATAAAATCTTAATTATGTTTTTATTGCCAAAGTTCTTTTTTTTGTTTGTTTTGGGTCTAATTTACTATTTTTATTAAATTTATTTTTGAAAAACAAACAATAAATGATTCAAATAAATATTAAAATAACTAAAGGAAATTTAACAAGCAGAAATATAGTGCATAAATGCCTATATTGAAAAAGAGAAGGAGAGAATTAGAAGAGAATAAGAAGAGAAAGAAAGAATTGAAAAAGAGAGAAAAGAAGAAGAAGAAAGATAAAGGAAGATTGAGGAAGAGCAGAATAAAAGGATACATGAGTTAGAAGCTTTGAAAAAGCAAAGAGAGGTTAATTTAATTTTTTATTTCAAACAATTTGTTTGACTTTTTATTTTTTACTGATTGACTGACTGAATGACGAACTGGACTTATCTAATTTTTAAAAATTAGGCAGATAAAAAGAAGAAAGATAGGCAAAGAGGCTCCATTCTTAGTGCTTAAGATAAAACAGAAATTAGTGAAGAGGAACAATTAAGACTAAGAATTTTAAAAGAAAAGTAAGAGGAAGAGGAAGAAAGGTTAAGGATTTTATAAGAACAAGAATAATAAAGAATTGAAGAAATTTAAAACACCATAAAAAAATTAAAAAATAGCTCAAAGTCATACTTCAATAACTTTAATAGATTAGTTAATATCAGGAGATAAAATAGATAAAACTATACTGAGAAGGACTTCAATGAAATGCTTTCTACAAAGCTCTTTGAACCCTACGATAAGATTTTAGAAAGATATAAAATACCCCTTAAAATGTCTGAAATCACAGTTAGATCAACTCAAGTATTTTTTTAAATTTATGCTATATTTAATTATTCAAAAAACAAAAAAAAAACATTTTATTAATTATTTACAATAAACCAAATACAAAAATAATGAATGAATAATGAATAATGACTTTTATGATATTTACTTTCAAAGATATCATTCGGAGCTTAAATTAAAATATGACGATAATAGTTTTATAAAGTAAAAATAAATGATCAAAAATGAATGCTCTATTAATTTTTATTTATTTATGAATAGACAATATTTTACAATTAATTATACATACTATACTATATCTTCATATATAACTTTTTAGATATAAGAAATAATCATTTATGCGTTTATTAACTAACTAGTTTATAACATTCATCAATAAATCAATCATTATTTTTTATAAATTTTTTAAAATTATAATAAATTATCAAAAAATTTGAGAATTAAAAATGATAAAAATAGATAAAATAATTTATAAACAAAACATTAAAAGAAGCATTTAAAATTTAATAAACTAAATTATTTCATTTAAAAGGAGAGATAGAAAAAGAATTAAAAAATTTTTATCATTTAAACAAATTTATTTTATTTTATAATTTGAGAAATTTATTTTAAAATTGACTTGAAATAATTTAACTTGTTTTACTTTTTGAAATAAATTAATAATAAAATAAATAAATAAACAAATATTTTATTTGATGGATTTTTATTAGCTAAATATTTTATTTAAAACATATTTAATAATAAATATATTTTGATGATAAAAACTTAATAAATAATTTGATATTCTAAATATAGATAACATAGCTTGAAGAAATATACTTAAAAATAACTGGAGGTGAATCTATATCTAAGAGTTAACTTTCTTCTTAAACTTAAATTGGTGAAGATAAGCTAGTTTAGAGAAGAATATAGAAAAATATGGATTTTAAGAGATATAAGTAAGAGCAAGAAGAGTAATAAATAAATAAATAAATAAATAAATAATAAATTAATCAATTATATTATTTTTATATTTATTTTATGGCAAAATTAGATTCATTAATTATTGATTATTTCTTATTCTTTCTTTTATTACGTAAATAAATAGGGTTATAGAAGAAGAGCAAGAAGCTCAAGAAAAAGAATATGAAGATAATGGCAAGAGATCTGCTTTCTCTAAAAGCAAAATGAATCCTTTGTTTAAGCCATAGAAATAATTTTACCCATATTTTAAGCAACCCATAATAAATCCTAAGCTTAATGCTCTCGAATTTAGAAAAGAAAAGGATGTTTGTAGATAAATTTTATACTTTTAATTTAAGTTTAAATTATTTTTATACAAATTTTAGAACACGCATTAAGTAATGTAGATACATCAGATTTATTTTTCGCTATTGGTATCACTCCTATTTAAAAACCTCGTATTATAGGAGAAAAAATAGATCCTAAAAAAAACCTAAACCAGTAATTTCTTTAGTATGAATCTTTATTTTAATTTATAAAATTTTTAACTAGAAATATTCAGCTACAAGATTAGAATCCACTAAAAATAGACAGTCTTAATTGAAAGCCTTCAATCTTACCTACCTAATTCGAAATTAAAAATATTATTAACAAATTACTTATAAAATAGATAAATTAAATGTTTTTATTTATTTGTTCTTCATTTTTTTTATTTATTTAGTCTTATCCCAATTTAATAGAAAAGATACATTAACAATTTCTAGAAGATTTTTTATTTAATTGTGCTCATGCTCAATAACTCACTCACTCACTCAATCAATCACTAAACCAAACATTAAAATTCTATCATTTATTGGTTGATTGATTGATTTATTTGTTGCATTAATAATAAAAGCAAAATATTAATAAATAATCATAAAATTTGTAAAAAACGATAAAAAATTAATATACATAATAACATATATATCTATCTATCTACTGTTATTTTTGTAAAAGAAATGTCTCAATCTTAAATAAAAGAACCAGAATAGCAATAGTCAAAGGAATTTGAATAAGAAGGAAAAGAAGCCATAAAAGCTGTATTTACTAAATTTGATAAGGATAATTCTGGGTAACTAGATTACTCAGAACTAAAATAGGTCGCATAAGAATTAGGTGTTTAGTTGGAAACAAATGAAATTTAAAATGTAATTAATTTTATTAGCATTTAAAATCAATTGATAACACAAGCAAGCTAAATAAAATAGATCCATTGATTCTTTGAAATATTTAACATGCATAACACAAGGAGATAAATAAATATACTCTCTTGTTTTAATTTTACTTATAATAAATAATTAGTTTTATAACTAATTAATTTCATTTTTGAAACTATTTATTTTTGTAATAAATTAAATTAGATTTTCTAAGAACTTGATGTCAACAAAGACCAAAAAATTAGCTTTGAAGAGTTTTGGGAATGGTGGAAATTAGGTAGACCAAACAAATTAGAGAAAATGATTTATTACAAACTTAAATCAATGAAATTGTTAAAAAAGGCTCATGCTGACTTCCTAAGATTAGGTAGTGCTTTAGATGTTAAATACGATAAATCTGTTGATAAGCTGTATGTAGCTTTGAATTATGGCTCGCACCCTGGCGATACTAGACTTTAGGCAAAGGTACACCTCAATACATAGGAAGGCGAGGATTTAATTAGAGAGACTTTAGAAGGATTTTAAAGAAATGAGAACGAACTAGACCATTAAGAAATAGTTGCTATTGTAATTAGAATAAAATCAAATAAACCAGAAGAGGCAGCAAAAAATATTCAGTTTTTGATTGACTCTTTAAAAAGTATGCTTTTGCAGCTTGCAAATAGTATGAATTCTACTGAACTAGTTAACATAATAAATCTTTTTAAGATCTATGTTTAGTCTTATTAAAACGAAGTCATCATTAAATTTAGTTTCCCACCTGATATTTATAAGGGATTCACTGGCGATGATCCTACTGTGAATTAAATCACAGCAATCTACGCTTAAAGTTTTTATTAGACAAATCTTAACTTCACTTTGACAGCTGGTATCAAAAACTCTTTAAAAAAAATATCATCAGATTTAAACCAAAAATTTGTTGATTGGCTCTTTGAAGGCTTTTTATTCGAAGTTATCTTAAGCTGCAACCATTCCTTTACAGAACAGCTATCTTTGGGATTTATATAAGTATTTTAAGCCTCACTTGACCTATTAAAGTAATCTGCAGAGTAAAATGATATTGTGAAACTAGCATATAATTAATTGTAAATTTTCTTTATTTTTTTATTCATTTTACATTATTAAAATGCTTTTATTAAATCTATAATTCAAAAAAATAAAATGAATGAAAAAGTCTACTTTTTTTTTGTTGAGTTAAATTGATTGATTTAAGCAATTAATTAATTAAAATAAACATTATCTTTTTTAAATTGATTTTTTTGTTGAGTTAAATTGATTAATTTAAGCAATTAATTAAAATAAACATTATATTTTTTAAATTGATTGATAAATTGTTTATTTAATAAAAGGAATAGATTGGTTTAATAATTGTCTTTATTATACTTGCTAAGATCTGCCAAATTTCACTTGGTTTTTAAAGACATAGAAAATGTTGAGAGCTTTTTTAATGGAATAGGAATGGGAGAATTACTTAAAAATTAACCTTCTTGCAAAGAATTATTTGACGAAATAAAAGAAGAATTTAATAACTTTGAAGAATTTAAAGACCAAAACTCTTATTGGAATATTTTATATAAATTCTTCTAATGCTTTGCTGAAAACTGTGAAGGATAAGCTTCAATAAGCATAATATATAAGAAAATGATTGCATAGCTAGTTTTCTCTATTGAAGGATTAGCAGAAATATTTGAATATTTAATGAAATGATATTTATTTATTTGTGTTAGTTAGTTATTAAAAAGTCTGACTGACCTTTTTTGTCTTTTCTTTTATATTATTCAAATTATAATTAATTAATTTTCTCAATTTCATCAAAAAAATGTTTTAAAATAATAATTTCAATAAAATAATTAGAAATAGATTTATCCAACATAGATTATATAAATTTTTATTGAATGAAAAAGCTAAATAAATATATTAAATTATTTTATTTAAATTTTTAACATTTTGTGAAAATTGATAATTATTCAATTATTGATTTATTTAAAAATTAATTAATTTATTTTTTATTGAGGTTTTTAATTTTAATAATATTTATTTTCTTATTTTTATTTACCATTTTTCATTAAAATAATATTTATTTTTTTATTAGCTTAATATCTAAATTATTTTATTTATTCATTTATTCAAGACTAACTGGGTTGGGTTGTTCAAAAAATTTTATTTTGATGATAAAATTTTATTTAATTAATGGAAAAAAAATCATTTATGTGAATAAATTTTCTTCAAAATACTTTAAAAATTTCCTTTTTTTTACTATTTATTCAAAAATTAATTTCACTTTTTTCATGAAAATTACTTTTTTTCTTTCATCAACCCATCTTCTTAGATAAAAGTTTAAATTTCATCCTTTTTTAAATAAAAAATAAATAAAGTTCATGATAAGTTTGTAAATAAAAGGTGTTAGATAGTTAGTTAGTTAGTGTTATAAATTGCAAGAATGCTTATAAAATAGATTATTAGAAAGATTTTATTCAGAGTTCAAATAATTTTATTTATTTTTTACTTACTTATGAACTGAACTTATTTTATATAAGATGATTAAGATTTAGGTTTAAATGGAGAGAGTGATTAACTGACTGACTGACTGACTGATTATATTTATTTATAAAAATTGTGACATCAATTAAAAATCATCATGTTTAATCTAATGACGAAGTAGAATATTGTAGAAAAAAATAAATCTAGATTTCATTTACAAATAATAAATAAGTCAATAATAAAAGTATAAAAACATCAAAGATAAAATAATAAGGTGGAGATAAAATTATTTAATATTAAACTCTATTTATAAGTAAATTCTGAATTCAAAACAATTATTAATATTATTTGATTTCTTAAAAAAATGAATTTTGCTTTTAACAATTTTCATTAAAATTGTAAATAGTGATTTAAATAGATAATTATAATTAATATTATTATTATTATTTAACTCATTTACTCTTTTCTTATTCAAGCCTTCATAAATCTTTCTTTAAACAAATTTCAGATCAAATTTATCTTTAAAATATTTTTAGGAATAAATTATAGCAATAATCTTAATATTTTTTATAGAATATTTAATTTTAATTTTAATAAATCAATTTTAGTCAAATAAAATTTCAATTTTCTTAAACTAAGCAAAATTAAGAGAATGAATGAATGCAATAACTAACTAACTAATAAATAAATAAATATATTAATAAGTAATCAAGTAAGTAAGTAACTTCAATTAATCAATATTCTTTTGAATCAATCCATTTGTTCAGTTAATTGATCTTTACTGAAAAACGAAAACAAACTGTTTGCTTTTAATTGGTAATTATAATTTTAAAACTTTTTAAAATACATAACAGTGATTTGATAAACGATTTATTATATTTTCAAATGCGATATAGAATAGAATTTTACAGAATTATATGAATTCCGTCAACTGATTATAAATATTTGATTTAATTTTTTAGATTTTATTATAATCAAAATATTAATTGATAAATATCATCTATAAGAATCTAAATATTTTGAAATAAATAAATAAATATGAAGGTATTTCTAATTTTTTTATTTTTCTTTTTATTTACCTTTTTCAGCTTTGCTTAGAGTGAAGGGCTTGAGAAAGATATTCATTAGGAACACAAAAATATATGCGCTTATCTCGGTAATTAATGTAATGAAGAGAAACCAAATTGTTGTAAACCCTTTAATTGTTATCTCGGAAGGTGCCGTCATTGCTAGGTTATTGGCTAAAAATGCTATCCGGGCCATCATTGCTGCGAAAATTTGATTTGTGTAGAAGAATAATGCTATCTTCGTATTGATTGAATGTTAATTCAAAATATAATAAATAATATTACTAAATAATTAAGGTATTTATTCTACTCTGTATTTATAATTTATTTATTTTTTTGTTTGTAAATAAATAAATACATTCATTTTTTACCTTAGAATAATATTTTAATTTGTATTTTAAACATATTAATAAAAAAGCAGAATAATCTTTTTAAAATATTTTTTTAATTGCTAAAATAGCAAAATAAATTAATTAAATTGTTTATTTAATCTTAGCTATGATTAACATAGACATAAAAAGTATTTTTATATTTTTTCATGTGTATAAAAAAACTTACTTATTTTATTATTGTTATTTTAATTTATGAATTTTGTATTATTTATTTTCACTTAAATTATAGCAAATAAATAATGTGAAGTAAGTTAATTGTTTATAAATAATTTCTATTAAAAGATCATAATATTTTTATTTAACTATAATTGAAATTTTACTTTTTTTGGATATCTTCACTGATATTTTTGATTGTATTAATCATGAAAATGCTAATAATTAATTAATTATTAATCAATTAAATAATTAAAAAATCGAAGTATTTCTGTTTTTATTAACACATTTAAACAAACAAAAAACTGTTTGTTTTATTTAAATACATTCAATTTATTTAAACAGTTTGTTTTCTAAGTTATAAATTTGCTTATAAAATTTTTCAATTATCCTATTTAATTAATGTTTAATTAAGTTAGATTAATTTCAACTTGATATTTTTACCCAAATTAAATAAAGAAGGCAATTAACTAATTGTCAAGTTTTAATATTATTTTAGATAAACTTTAAATATATAATTGTAATAATTTTATATAGATAGATAGATAGATAGATAGATAGATAGATAGATAGATAGATAGATAGATAGATAGATAGATGGTAATCAATCCTAATAATAATTAATCAATTAATTTAATAATCTAAATATTTCTGTTTTTTTAATTACACATGAAAAAAATCCTGTTTTATTTAAATACATTCAATTCAAACTTTTCTATATTTATTTAACAGTTTTCTGATGAGTTACAAATTTGCTTATAATATTTTTCAATTATCCTTTTTGATTAATGTGTAATTAAATTAGATTAAATTCAAAGTGCTTTTTTTACCCAAATTAAATAAAGAAGGTATGTATTTATTTATTTATTTATTTAATGTTTTGAGTTTAAATTATTTTAGATAACCTTTAAATAAATAATTGTAAAAATTATATTTAAAGATATCATTTCTAATAATAATTAGTCAATTAATTTACAAATCTAACTAAGTATTTCTTTTTTTATGAATGCTTCAAAAAAAAAAATTGTTTTATTGAAATACATTCAAATTTATTTTTCAACATTTAATAGCTTTAAAAGTTAAAAATTTGCTTATAATTAATATATCTAATTAAAAAAAAATTGTTTTATTGAAATACATTCAAACTATTCAATATTTAACAGCTTTTAAAGTTAAAAATTTGCTTATAATTAATATATCTTATTTCATAAGTGTGAAAATAAATAAGATTATTTCCAAGATGCTTCAATATAGAAGGAAGTTTATATTTATCTATTTAGAGTTTAAATATTATTTTTATTTTAGGCAGACAGCACTTAACAAATTTTCCACCACATTAAAGAAAAATAATATAATTACATAATTTAAGTTTATTTTTTTGCAAAAATCAGTAAATAAATAAATTACAAAATATTAAAAAGCATTTAATGAAATAGTAGCTCAAGAAAACTTTTTCTATATCACTAAAATTATAAAAATAAATTATCTTTAGCAGAAATTAAATTTTCTAATACAATCTTAAAATTTAATTAAACCAGAAAATACCATGAGAAAATGTTAATTAAACTAAAGTATTTTTTTTTTATTTGTAAATTAATTAATACCTCCTCCCTCCTTGATTCTCTGGACCAGCTAACTTTTCTTTTGAAATAACTTAAAAGTAATACTTTTTAAAGTATAATTTTTTGTTTAACGAAATCAAAGTAATAATATTAGGTTTTATTTCTTAATGAATTATTTTCATTTTTTTATAATTAAATCTAAATGACAGACAGACAAACATACATACAACAATAAAATAATTCGAAATAAATCCTAAAAATATATATTACTGTAAATGAAATGTTTTTTTGAGTAAGTAAAGTAAGTAGGTAATTTTATTTATGGTAATATATTTCAACATTTTTTAAATATTTTTTTAGTTTAATTGTTTATGAACTTAATATAAAAAACCTACAATTTAAGTATAATCCTATTTTTGTAGATTAAATGTGATAGAAAACATATTTAAATTTACTTGCAATCCTTTTTAAATAATTTTTATTCATTTTCTCTCTTGCTCATATTTTATATATTTTTGTGGATAAAATTAATTTTAATTTGTTTTTTTAGTATAAAATTTAATAGATTTTTTCTCAATTTCTTTTTTGTTTGTTTTCAATAAAATCTTTTGGAAACATTCATCTCCTTAATATTTGATAATCTAAATTTACATTTCAAAATTACTTCAATGAAATTTCGATAAATTAACTAACTAACTAACTTACTTAATAACTTACAAATTAATTAATTGATCTTAAATATTACTATAATATGGTCACAACAATTACAATTAATTGCTAGCTAAACTTTTATTTATTCTCAACATCAAATTGAAATACTTCAATTAATTTTGTAATAATTAATAAAAATATAAATAAAAACCCAAAAGTAAAAGTAAAAAGAAAATAACTTAAATGAAAACTAAAATTTTTGTTTTAATCTTGCTAGTGCTTACCTAGATTCTTTGCCAGCAAGATCCACTTTTGAACCCTGGATTTTTATATAACTCTGGAATTCCCGCTGCCACTGCCACTGCCACTGCCACTGACTAAGATATCTGTGATAATTATGAAATTTTATTCGATGAATAGGAACTCAAACTTTTAGAATCAATAGAGAAATATGCTTAAGCTTAAGCCTAAGCATAAGCATAAGCTGCACCTGGAGCTGCACAATAAAGTGCTTTGTTTATCCGCTTTCCTTGCTGGTATTACCAATACTATTTAAACTACTACTACCCTTACTACTGGAACTATTGCTGTGAGTGCTGCCATCCTTATTATTATTATGATATTGCAGCTACTTAGGCTAATTAATAAGCTAATTAGGCAGGTGGTGCTTCCTCTGCTGGCGCTTAATAAAATGCATAAGCAATACCAAATATATATTACCCATATTATCCATGGTGGTGTTGCCGTTATCCTTATTATTATGAACTTGCTGCCTAAGCAAATTAATAAGCAACTGGCTAATAAAGCGCATAAGCTTAATTCTTACCTTATTATCCTTACTGGAATAATTGCTGTTGCCATCGCTACCCTTATTATTATGGATTATAAGCAAATCCTCAGGCTAATTAATAAAGCAATTAAGGTACTACTACTGGATAATAAAACACTTCATCAAATGGCACTCCACCACCACCACCAGCAGCATCAGATATACTTAATCTTCCAGTAATTACCCAGAATGTTTATTAAAAGTGCTTATAATGTCAGCAAAAAGAAAAAGACTGTGATAGAGAATTAGATTGCTGTGAACATTTCCCATGTTTAAGAGGAAAGTGCATACCATTCTAATTTTGAATAAAACATTTTCAAAATAATCTAAGAAGATTTATTTGTAAATGAAATAAGAATTATATTATTAAGTAAATAAATATATATCAAATATAAATTGTAGTCAAAGTATATAAAAAGTATAGATTAATTTGATTAATTACTTCAAACTATATTTTATCATTTATGTATTTCTTTATAGTTTTTAAAAATCAAATTTAAGTTTAACTAAATAAAAGCAACCTCTCTACTTCATTTAATTTTAATTTGTAGATTTTGTACCAAATATAGATAGATAGATTGATAGATTCATTATTTTTTTCAGTAAAAATTAAGCTAAATTTATTATCACTTTATTTAAACCTTCTATCAAACTTCTTCAATACAAAAAAGAAAATAAAAATATTTATTTATTTATTTATTTGTTTATTTCTTAATTTATTTATTTATTTAATTAAATTATTTTACTTTTATTTTTGAAATAAATAAAAAAATACATGCATGAATAAAATAATTTATTAATACATCTTTATAATTAAAAAAGTTAATTAATAAATAAATAACTTTTCTTCAATCAAAATTAGGTTTTTTTGCCTAAAATTTAAAAAAATGAATTGACTATTTGAGATATAATTTAGATCAATTTAATTAGGAAAAACATGATGAATTTTTAATTTATTTTTAAAATATTCTTTCAACTTTTATTTTATTTTTTTATGGCCAGTTCTTAAGAAATTAATTAATTTTTAAAATATTCTTTCAACTTTTATTTTTTTTTTTTTATGGCCAGTTCTTAAGAAATTAATTAATTAATTATAGTTTAAATTAACTGAGTTATTTTAAAGAGAAAAAGTAAAAGAAATCAATAATTGTTTGATTTTGTCAAATTCCAAAAAATACTTTGAAATAATTAATTAGAAACTGAATGAAGAGTTATTTAAATTGCAGTATTACATTAATTAATTAATATAAAGTAGTAAAGAAAAATAAAAAATTAATGATTTTCAAATAGTTAGTTTTTTAATCATTTATATTTAAATTATTCAATTATAATTTATATATTTCTTTGTTTGTTTGCTTGTTTATTTGTTTGCTTGTTTGCTTTTTTTGCGTTTATTTTGTTAAATGTTTGAAATTGCTTGTTTCTCTTGTTTGAAAAAATAAAAATCAAACAACACCAGGTTGATTTTGTTCGCCTAAAGAGAAATCAATCTTTCTGAATTTTATTAACTTTTCCATGAAACCTCCTCTGTGTCTCTTTGCAAATTCAATTGACTTTTTGTCAAAGAAAAAGGTGATTAACCAAGCAGATATGCAAACAAGAATGAACACTTGTGCCTCAAATCCTGTCATTTTGAAGATAACATCAGAAGTAAGCACTGTCATAATAATGGCAGCTACATAAAAGAGGACGCCTATAAATATGCTACTGCATCTGCCATTAGGATCGCTTTTTAAGCACATGCAGTATGAGAATATCTTGATAATAATAGGTGGAATGAAAGATGCTAACCAATATATTAGTATGCAAACCAAAAATCCTACAAATAGTAGCTATTTTTGTAAACTGCTATCGTCATCAGCACCTCTACCTAATGCCATGCGGAACATAGAAGAGAAAATCCTCTGTAATATAAGTAAGTTAATAACAACGTGCTTAATTCTGTGAAAGTTATTAAAATTCTTGAAAGAAAATCTACCAGCTTATGTGAGCCAATAGCCATTTAAGTCTGAGGTAATAAAGAGTCTTGAAGAGTTTTATTATTATTGATTTTATGTTTGAGGTTAAAATTATGGAATGAAGTCACCTTATTGCTAATTGACAGGATAACCCATTGCAAAATTATTATTCTCATTGCCACTATTATTATTGCTTTATTTATCTACATCAAATACAGGATTTTATGTAGGGGATTTTTAAGAGAATTTCATCTTCATATCTTTTTCATCTAATTGCACTGGTTCTACTGTACTGCTTTTTTTAGAGCGAGTGTCAAATTCACTTGGAGCTCCTATTTTGATTATTTATGCTTCGAAATCATTCTCTTATAATTGAACTCCCTGTTGATTATTTTGCTAATGCTATAAGTTATTTGAGTTAATAAATCTTTGCATATTTTTTCTTGAGATAATCATCCAACCAAAATAAAGCACTACTAAGAATATTATGTTGATAATTCCAAACGCCAAAGAAAAGCCATCGCCTCTATCATCAAAATCCTCTCTTCTCGAGCATGAAAAAGTTGATCTATGGAAATCGTATCCTTCTTTGCAAACTAGACATAAGTTATCAGGACCATTCTAAATCAAACAAATTTCGCATGCATGAGGATTGCAACGATTATTTTTAGGATCTCCACGACCTTAACCATCTTAAGGATTAGGTTAATGTTAACCATTTGGCCCATTTTATGCCTAACTTAATGTTATGATAATTGAGAGAACAAGTAGGATTAGTAAATATTTGGATTATTTCATTTATATTATTCACTTATTTATGTGCTTTTGATTTAACTATCAGCTTTTAACACTAATTATCAATATTTAATTACAATTTAATCGTATTTTTTTAAAGAATAATGATTATATTTTTGCTTTAAGTTGCTATTTAAGGTTAATTGCAAATAAAAATTGGCTAGTAATAAAAACGCAATATTTTTTTATTATAAAATTTCAAGATAACTTAGGATTAATGACAATTTGTTAGATACGTGAATTTGTTTCTAAATCGTTTAAATTTTAAAAAGAGACCTAATATCAAGCTAGCTAACTAGCTAGAAGTATATTGAATTCTGAAGCAATTTTTAAAAGTATCTAAATTATTAAAATCTGATTATTCGAAATTTAAAATAGAAATAAATTCAGATTATTCTTTATTTATTCTATTAACTTACTATCAATATGATTAGAAAAACTAACAATTAACCAAAATTTACTTCAAATACATTCCAATCAACAAAGAAGTAAATTGTTGTTTGTGGAGCTAATATTTTTTCCATTTAAAAAGGTGGCTGAATATGTAAAGAAAGATACCCCTCAAACACTCCTCTTTAAGTACTTTGAGTTATAAAATATTAATATAAACGCAAATTTAAATTTTAAATTGCTTTCGAGGTTAATCATAAACTTGCCTGAAAAATATGTTAAAATATGCTGATGAGTTTTTATGCGTTATGAACTCTATTTATTAAGTTAGCAAGTTTTGTCTTTGAAAGCAAAAAATTTCTAGAAAATCTTTATGTTTTTGATTAATATAAAAATTAAATTACTCTTTGAACATAGAATAATTAATTTATTAGTTAGTTAGTATTTCTATTTATCAGAAATATTAATTTATTAATTTATTTCTATTATATTAATCAACAATTTTTTTCGATTTTATAAATTACAGTTCATATAAATAAAAGCTTAGGGAGGAAAGGAGTGAATGAATCATTTATTTTTTACCATAAATTCATAAAATAATATAATTTTTTACACAGTAAAAGTAGAATATATTAGTAAAGTCTATCCCTAGTTGTATAAAATAAAATTAAAAAAAAATACATTATCCCACTTTTATTTAGAAATAAGTAAAATACTTTAACTTAAGTTAGAGTTTTTATTGAAAATTAATATTGTTTTTTAAATCTTAAGTTAGAATCAGGGACATTCATTATTCAAATAAATCTAAATTTTATAATAATTTTCAGATTTATTTGATTTGGCCATAACAAAATAATAATCACATAGTTACTTAAATCACAATTAAAAATATTACTTTATAGAAGATTATAAAGCATAATAATTTAAATCATTTTAATCATAATATCAAATATTTTTTTATTTATATTAGAATTTATTTTGGATATAAGCGTTAGATAATTAATTTATTAGTTAAATGAATAGATAGATAGATAGATAGATAGATAGATAGATAGATAGATAGATAGATAGATAGATAGATAGATAGATAGATAAATAAATTATTGCAAGTTATAACGCATATTAAATTTTGATTAAGATGAATTTACTCTAAGATGCCTGAATTAATTAATTAATTATTTATTTATTTATTTTTATAGACCTCTTTATTAATGAACAAAAATCTTGAAATAAATAATAAGCTTAAGTTTTTCGAATTTTAAAGAAAAAATATCGAGAGTATCAATTTTTGATCAAAAAAGGGAGGAAAATTAAACGTTTTTGTTTGTTTATTTTTCTAAATTAAGAAATGTGATTGATTATTAATTTAATTTTTCTTTAATTAAAATCCAAATAAAATAAGATTGTTTATTCCTCTACTCTATGAATTTTAAGATAAAAGATCATTTTTATTTTTTCTATCAATTAATTAATGGGTTGAAGTAGAAGTCTATAAACAAAACAAAGAAAGCTATCAAATACATTAGTAATTTAAAATAAATTATACATAAAAATCAATCAATTTATTAGTCAATTAATAGATTATTGAATTTAACTATCAATTAATCAATATATTGTATTGATCAATCAATAATCGTATTTTTTGGCTTTACATTCAAGAAGAAAAGTCTATTTTTCTGAACTTTATGAGTTTTTCTAAAAATCCACCCTTTCTGTTTTTGGCTAGCTCCACAGATTTCTTATCAAAGAAAATAATTATTAACCAAGCAGCCAAACAGAGAAGGATCCATACTTGAGCTTCGAACCCGGACATTCTCAAAATGACTTTGGTAGATAGGGCTGTCATAATAATTGTAGAGATGAAGAATAACACATTAATGAATACTCCACTACATTTTCCATTAGGTTCTTATTTCAAACAGCAGAAGTATGAAAAGATTTTGAGTACAATTGGAGGAATTAAGGATAGAGCCCAGTAAATGATCATACATACCAAAAAGGCAACAAACAGTAACTATTTTCTATCATCCTTATCTGTATCGTCTCCTCTTCTACCAGCCCAATAGAACATAGAAGAAAATATTCTTTGCAAAATGATTAAATTGATGATTACATGCTTAATTCTATGGAAATTGCTAAAATCTTTAAAGGAGAACTTTCCTGCTTAAGTGAGCCAATAGCCATTCAAGTCTGAGGTTACAAAAGGTTTTGGTTAATTTGATTGTTGCTGACTGTTCTGAGGTTAAAACTAAGGCACAAAATCATTTTAGACATTAAATTAATTTAAGGCATACCCCTTTGTTTGATCTGGAGAAGCATTGTTGTTTTGGTCTATGTCATATGCAGGTACTGGAGACTTATTATTTTTACCATAAACATTATTCTTTTCATCAAACATTTATTATGGTTAATTAGTACTACTTTTTTTGCTAACAGTATCAAATTCACTTGGTGCACCTACATTAATGAGTTATGGAGAATTCTAAATATTTTATTATTGCAAAACCTACAGCACTTCTGCACTCAGTTAAGGAACTTCATTGTTAAGGTTAGTATACCTAAATTAGTTTTTTCTTGAAATGATAATCCATCCAAAATAAACTACTACCAAAAATATTATGTTAATAATGCCAACCGCTAATGAATAGCCATCTCCCCTATCTTCGTAATCCATTCTTTTGTCACAAGTAAAATCTTACCTTAAAAAGTAGCCTTCCTGGCACAAAAAACAAAGATCATCAGTAACATCGCATAGTCTACAAACCCTTGGATCGCAAGGATCTTCTCCATCTGGCGGATTATTATCTTAATTAGGGTCTTATGGAGGATTTTAGTTATTAGGAGGAGGGAATGGTGGTTATTATCCTTAGACAAAGCAATTATTAAGAAGCACTGTTAAACTCAACACAATGAGAATGAAGTAATTTGGTCTCATCTGTCTATCTATCTTTATTTGTTTCTTTCTTAAATTTATTAGATTAACTTTTCTAAATTATTTATTGAAAATCAATCAAATTAATTTTTTTTAATTATTATTAATATATGTCAAAACGATATTGGTTGATTGATTATCTCTATTTAATTAATTAATAATGGCTAAATATGAGGCTGTTTATTTAGTTAAAATTTTCATACAATCCTTTTTTATCCAGCCTGCATTTTTCATGAATATACATTTTTTGCAAACTATTAGACAAAAATTTACCTGAAATTTTATAAATGATTGTAAAAATTATTTGATTAATTATCTTATCTTTTTTTTGTATAATATATCTACCAAATTAATCAATAAATCAGCTAATTATACACTTTACTTATTTATTCAAACACAACAATTTGATCTCATTTACTTTTAATTACCAAATCAATATTCAGGGATAAAGTGAGAGTAATTTAGTTAGTTAGTTAATTATATCAAGTATTTTTAAGAAAAATTTTTTAATTTTACACTAAGAATTGTTATACTCTAATTTCTATTTATTTGATCTACTTTGCTTAATTTTCCTTAAAATAGAATCTATGAAAATCAGTTAAATATTATTGATGTTATATAAATTATTTATATAATCTAATAAATGCTTAATTATTTACTATTTACTTACTTACTTATAACTTTAGAGTTTGACTAAAATACTCATACATAGTTAATAATTTCTCTCATCATATAAAAATGAAGACAAATAAATAACCAAAATCCTAAGTTTGAGGCATTAATTTTAAACTGAAAATGAATTAATTAGTTAATAAATAAATAAATAAAGTAAAATTTGAAAATAAAAAAATGATTTAAAATAATTAAAATGAATATTTGTATTCATAAAAGTAGATAGATATTGGTGAGAATATTTATTAGAAAAATAATATTTTAAATTAATTTAATTTAAAAAAAATATTAATAATAATAAATTTAACTTACACAATATTAATATTTAGAGAAAAAAGAGTTTAAAAATTTGTTTTATTGATAATACTAAATTTAAATAGTTTTAATAAAAAAATAAACAATTAATTACTTCTTCTAGATTGTATTAACAATATTTGTAAAATAATATTTATTTATTTATTTTTTTTCAAAAATATTAAATAAATAAATAAATATCAATTTATGAAAATTTAATTAAAATAACCATAAATTCTTTTTTATACTTAAAATTTTTGGGAAAGTTTAAATTAAAGTATGAGAAAATAATGAAAAAATTATCAAAGTTTTGGATATTTTTTTTGCAAAATAAAAGGTATTTCATTTAAGGTATATTTTATTTTAAAGATTTTTTTTATGATTTGGTTAATATATATTATCAGATTATTTATTACTTGTTTTTATTTTTATTTATCTTCTTTCTACTTATTTCATAATTTCTTTTTTTATTTTTATAACTTTTTAAAAAATCTTAATCATTATAAAATAAAGACGGAAAAATAGAGCAACTTAATTATTATCAAATCAAACAGATGTATTCCTAGAATCACATGAATGATATAATAATAAATTCAAGTTAAGATTGTAAAATTAAATTTAAAAATTATTTTAAATAGCTAAATTTAATTGAAAAATTTGATATTTATTATTTTGACAAGTTTTTTCGAATCTAAAACTAAATTCTTGCTTTGATTTTAAATGTTGAATTTAAATTAAACTTATTATTTTATTTTTAAAAATCTAAAAATAGTAAATAAATAACTAATGACCATAATAATTATAAAATAGTTTTATTTAAAGGTGAATAATTAATAAAAATATGTTAGGTTAAAATTAAATTTATATTTCTTTTTAATAAAAAAATAAATATCCAAAAGCACTGAAAAGACATCAGTGTTTAATTTAAACATATTGTTTAAATAAATTCAATTTATTTTTAAGTACTAAAGAAGTTATTCATGAATAAAAAGATGTGCTTTTTTGATTGTAAAATATGATATTATTTATATTTTTATTCAATTTTTGCTCAATTAAATAATAAACAAACATTTCTTTTTTTTAGAGATTAAAAAAATTTTTTAAGATTTTTAAAGCAAATATAAAAATATGTAATATTTTTTAATATCATCATTTATATAGAAGTTAACTGATGGTATTTTCTGTTATATAATTTGTTTATTTATTCTTTTTTTTTAAAGCGAGAAGTTTCAATTAAAAATTTGTTTAATTTTTTTATTATTTGTGATTATTTATAATACTTATAATAGAGTATTCGTTTATTTAATTAGTTATTTATTTTTTTATTTAGAGGGTTTTAGAGGAATAATTGGGAAAAGGAGGATAAGAAATTTAGAAAGAAAGATGTTAAATTTGTTTAAATTAGATAATATTTAGTTAGTTAGTTATTCTTTTCATGTCTGCAGGTTCTTCAAAATTAAAGCATCATAGTTTAAGTAGAAGCTATTTGCATTGAGAACTAAGTTGCAAATGAGAAAAGAGAACTTGTATAAGCAATG
Organism: Tetrahymena thermophila SB210; assembly: GCF_000189635.1. Classification (NCBI taxonomy): domain Eukaryota; phylum Ciliophora; class Oligohymenophorea; order Hymenostomatida; family Tetrahymenidae; genus Tetrahymena; species Tetrahymena thermophila. The sequence continues at coordinate 791,344 of NW_002476554.1, forward strand.
TTTTGAATAAAATTTTATTAGGTTTCGCTTAAGAGCTAGCTTTGTTCCTATTTATTACTGTGGTTTTGGTGATGGTGATGGTTATTATTTTAATAGCTCATATACATTTACCAGCCAACTCCAACTAAATTAGTCTAATTTGAATAAATAAATAAATATTAAGTAATTAATATATTTGTAATAAGAAAATATTTACCCATAGGACTCTGAATTGTAATGGAACATATCCGTAGCAAATATAATTAGAAGCAGGCCAAATTTTATATGAATCAACAAGTGACTTAGGCATTTTATTTTTAATAGCGTTAATTCCAGATTCTAAGTTGCCATTGATAAGTAAGTTTGTAGACATATAATAGAAAAATTGAATAAAAGGAGAGTAGAGTAGCTGATCTAACACAACACTCCAAATAGTTTTTTAGGTATTGGTTGCGTTTACGAGTAAGCCCATTCTAGGAAGATAGACATTTAATACTCTTTGTAAAACAACATTCATCCAGCCGTGAAGTAAGGGAGCTTAAATAAATGCTCCAACAAAAGTATTACAAAATGTTCTTCTATAATCAATCTATTTTTTTTCTTCAACAAATTTTTGGCACATTAAATCAGCTGCTGAGAAAATAACACCTTTTTTAAAAATAAAAAAAATTAATTTCATCAAATTTTATTTTAGCTATCATAAATTCTCATGCATATATATATGTATTTATTTGTAAATTAAAATTACAAAATTATATTTAATAAATTTGACCAAAATTAATTCTAAATTTAGAAATAGAAAATAAATATGAGAATTTATGGTGCGTGTTTATTTATAATGTGCATCGAAGAGTAAGTAAGAATTTTACTAGCAGTTGCCATTTTAGTTTTAAGAGGGTGAGTAACCAACAAATTGGAGTATAATTTGAAAAGGCTCATTTTAAAAATTAATTAGAAAAATGCTTATCGAACTTTTGATTTTAAATTTTCGTACAGTTAATCAACTGCAATATTTGTTTATAGTATTTTATATTTTTTAATTAAATATTTATTATAAGTTCTAGACGGTGACCAGATTATTTAAAAAGAAAATTCAATTGAATTTGAAAGTATCTTTTATAGCATATTAAATTAATCATATGTGATGTATTAAGACAAACTTTTTAATAAGTTTCTTGAATTAAGGTAAAAAAGATTCAAAGGATAGACGCTAGATACAAAAAAATAAAAATCTATGTAAGGTTGACAAATTGGTACTACTTAGAATAGAACACTAGACTCTGTCTAAATTTAGAATTTTAAATGGTCAGATAATTTTATTCAGAACTACTTTGGTCTAACTATATTAAAACTCGCGCCTAAATTTAGAAACAGAATTTGAAGAAAAGCATGTCTCCTTCCTTATTTATTAAAAAGATTTGTAATAGAGTTTTGTTATTGACTATTCCAAAATTTATCTATAGTAAATCCTTATAAATTCTTCCTTGAAGAAATACATATAAAATTGTTAATAAAAAGTGTTGGCAAAGAATGTTCTATAAATTTTTTTCTTATATCATCATTAAAGCATGAAATTTTAATTTAAGTATTAGAACCTTGTAAATTCGTCAGCAAAAACAGGCTTTATCCCAAATAATTACACAATTTTAGAGTATACCATATTTTGCATCCATAAAAATTAATTCTGTAACATATCAATAATTTGAATACTTCTCAGTCGTTGATGATGTCATTTCTTTTCTATTTAACTAACTTGTTAAAAAAAAAAGGCACACTTTTTCTCCATCAAATAACTTCTTAAATTAACTTTTATCAATCAATTTACATGAAAAAAAGATATTTTAAGTTATATTTTTAGTATTCAAATTTTTATATTAATTTAACCTACATTAAATAAATAAATATCTTGAAATAGAAAATATTATCACTGAACCAATATTTTTTGGACAGAGTTTATTGAAGACGTAATTTATCAAACATTTATTTTTCGACGAGTAAATTCTTATTAATTTTAAATCATTTTTGTTTGCTATTTATGGAATATTTCAAATCTAAATTAAATTATTTTAAAAAAGGTTACTGAAAAGGAAATTAACTAACTAGATCATTTAAATAAGTAACTAAATCGCTAAATATTAATTTTAGTTTGTAACTCACTATTTTAAATTTAACAAATATGTTAAATTGATTTTTTTATTACAGAATCAATCTTTAATTCTGAAAAGAATTTAATAGCTTAAACAAACACAATTTTAACTTTCAAAAATTAACTTTATTAAATCTATAAATTTAAATATCTTTCTAAGAGAAATAGAATTTTCTTAACGTTTTATATCAAAATTTTTATTTTGAATTTATAGTTTTGATCAAAAAATTTATTTATATTAATTGTCATGTTAAATGAATGAGAAGAAAGTTCCTAATATAATTCAGATTAATTAAAGAAAAAAAGTGAAGAAAAAGAAAGAAAGAAATTTAATCATTCATTCATTTATTCATTTATACATACACAAATATATTTAATATATTGATACATACATATTATTTTTATACTAAAATTTAGGCACATTTGTAATATATAAAAATAGATTTAGCCAGAAATGCAATTTGAGTTATTAAGAAAGCAAGTTTAGTAATTTGTTAAGTTACAAAATAGTAAAAACGTATTACTCGTTAGACATGGTTAATCTATGGGCAATTACTCTGGAACTGTTACAGGTTGGACTGATACTAAATTGACACTAAAAGGTAATTAATGACAAAAAACTAATTTTGTTCAAAACGTCTAAAAAAAGCTAAAATAATGTAATAAAATAGGTAGAGCTTAAGCCAATAAATTGTTTTAAGGTTTTGTTGGAAGCGTAGATAAATTCACTTCTATTAATTCATCCGATTTAATAAGAAGTCTTGATACTGCTTATATTTCATTAGCTTTTCCTGAAAAATCTATTATTAAAGTTGATCCTTTATTAAGAGAACTTAACTTCGGTAAAGAAGAGGGCATCCACTTCGATTCCTTGAGCTAAGAAAGAAAAGACTTGATAAACAATATAGAATTTAAAGCAGTTGATGGCGAAAGCTGGCATGACACTAGAAAAAGAGCAATTTAATTCTTTGGTAAACTTCCTGAAGGAAATCATTTAGTATTCACCCATGGAGGATTAATGTGCTCTTTAACTTGGTATTTAGGATTGTAGAATACTTTGCCTAACGGTTCCTTGGTTGCATTACAACTTGATCCAAAAACAAACGAACCTAATAAAATAATATTCGATTGGTCTTACCCTAAAGAGGAAGAAGAAGTAGAATTGTGATTTTAATTTATTTTCGAATAACTGTGTAATTATAAGTGTATAAATGATAATTAAATCCCTAATAAGTATAATCAATATTTTACATATAAATATTTTTGTATTCAATTTCTTACTTACTTTTCATAATTTACATACACTCCAAAATGAAATTCAAAACAAATAATTCTATTCCAAATCATTTTGAATTAGTTTCATTCCAATCATTCAAATTTAAGTAAACTTAATTTGTTTTTTACTCTGACGCCATGATTTATTTTTTTTTAAATTTTGAATTTTCAAATAAATAAGTTGCTTATTGCATGCTTTTTTGAAGAAACCTTTTGATTGTTTGGATAAGATAAAATCAATATCACAAACATTCAAACTTAAAACTTTACTTGGCTTTTAATCATAATAATAACTAAAAAAATATTTCTTTGAATCTTTATTTTATCTTTTAAATTAATATTATAATAAATCAAAAATATATTTCAAGCTTTTAAATAATTTAACAAAGAAGCAATAAATAATAGTAATAAGAAAAAATTCGTATTTATAAAATTAAATTCATTTAATTATTTTAACTTTCTTAGCCTTTAACTTATTATTAAATCTATTAATAATCAATAATTGTATTTCAAATATTCGTGAAGTATACAATAACAGTAGGTAATTATATTGTTTAAATTAGCATGACCTTTATCATTTAAAAAAACAAATGTAGATAAATAAGAAGTTTTTGTCATTTAAATGCTAAAAATTAATTTCAATGTGAATAAATAATTAAAAAATATAAAAATTTGTTTACTTTTAGCTAGAATAAAAATTATTAGTTATATTTGATTAAAGATTAAAAACATGTATTTCTAATTTTATATTAATTTATTTAAACTAAATTTAACTTTTGTTCTAATTTTTTCATTTTATTTAATTATCTTCATAAATTTTAAATGAATTATTTTTTAAAATTAAAAAAATATTTTACTTTTTATTTACTTAAAATAAATCTAAAAATAATAGAAAAATATAAATACCCTAAAATAAAAGGTAATTGCAAGACTATAAATGATTACCATTAAAGAAATAATTTAATATTAGTAATATTAGGAAGTAAAGTTTACTAGTAATTAGATTACTAGTGATAGCATAGTTTACGGTAATATTAATTATTTTAAAAAACATTTTATTTTAATCTTAAAATAAAATAGCATTTTTATCAAAATTAATTCTAAAGTTAATATTTTTTTTAAATATTTTATAAATTCTTATTGTTGAGTTTAATTTTAAGCAAAAATATACATACATACATATATGCATACACATTTAAATGCGTGTACCACCATACACATAAATACACATGCAGACGACATGAATAATAGAATGAATTATTGAAACTTTGTAATTTATTTTTTTAAATATTTTATTTATTTGATAAATATCCATCCATCCATTTTATTGATAGATATAATTTGAAAGAAAAAAAGCTAAGATGAAATGATAAAAATATGATTGATGAGCATTTGTTTGATAAAATTTCCTACATTTTATTTAGTTTTTTATAGATATATTTAATTAGATCAATCATTACTTTTAGAAACTGCTATACAGTTCTTCTATGTAAAAGTAAAGGTTCTCGTACGAAACATTTTGGTGCTATTTTTAGTTAATGTCAAATTTAATATTTAGAGATTGCACGTTGCTCTTAGATAAATTAAGAATATGTTATATTTCTGATTTAAGAGTGTAATGGGCATTCTCTTCTTTATTTAAAATGACTTTATTATAAAAAAGATCTACTAAGAATTTTTTATAATTATTTTTTTGGAGGGAGGAGTAATTGGCTATGTATGAAATCTTTTATATAATCGAGAGGAACTTGCTGATAGGATCATCCTCTATTTTATGCAAATTGCTTGGTTCTATTTTAATCAATGGTTTTTTTTTATCATTATCGAAAATAGAGAAATCGTTCGCTTTTTTTTGGTTCATTTTTCTAGTTAAAAGAATAATTTCCTAGTTCAAATACTGCTCCTTATCTTTCAGTAGATCTATATGCTAAACCAGTTAACTAGAAATTGAAGAAAGTATTTCTAAGATGCTTGGTCGTTCCTTTTCTTCTACTGTCAAGCACCTACTTACTATTTCTATAAGCTCTTAGGAGTATTGAGGTGCATTGGCTTTAGTAATAGCTTCATATTCCAAGTCCACTATCTTTTTGGCCAGCATTAAAGGATTGCCGCTTTAAAAGGGAGGCTTTAGCATCATCAGCTCATACAAAACACACCCAAAAGACCATACATCAGCCTTTTCAGAATATGGTCTGTTTTGAACGATTTCTGGACAAGAATACATCAAAGTTCCGACAAATGACTAAAGCATATTGACAGATTAATTTAATGTTTTTGCTAAACCAAAATCTGCTAGCTTAACATTAAATTCATTGTCAATCATAATATTAGCAGGATTTAAATCTCTATGAACTATTTTTTTATCATAGTGTAAATATTTTAAAACAGAAGAGAGATTTACAACAACCTTCCATATTTGCTTTTCACTGAAATGATCTTGCTTTTCTATTTGTAATTTAATCAATTCTGAAAGATTAAAGCCCTCCACGAATTCCATAACAATACACAGACAATCATCTTCTATGAAAGATTCGTAGTAAGTTACAATATTAGGATGTTTAAGTGTTTTATATATCTTTACTTCCTTAAAATATTCTTCTAAATTATTCTCATTTATCTTGACTTCTTCTTGTGGTTTACCATCCTTATCTCTAAGATCTACATTAGAAAAAGGTATTTGCTTTAATGCATACTTGTTACCTCCTTTTCTAACCAAATAAACAGTACCAAAAGCGCCTTTTCCAATCATTTCTACTAATGTATAAGATCCAAACTATGTCATAGTTTTAGCCTTTGAGTCATTTGTAATAGCTAAATCTTTATCTATTTCTACTAAATTCTTCTCAATTTTGAGCAGTTCATCTTCTTTTAAAAGATTAAATTCTTCAGCCAAGTTTTTATATTTAGAGTAGTTTTTCTAATAGTTTCCGATATCAATGAATGTGGTAAACAATCTACAAAATAAATTAACAAATTCTTATTAATTTTTTATAATTTTTTCATATTTTGTTAAAATTATAAAAATTCCAATGAAATAGCTTTGAATAGCCAATAAAATTGCTTTAAAATACCAATTAATTTAAAGAAAAAGGTATTATTTGATTTTAGAAATAAGCTTTCAACATTAATTTAAATTTACAAAGTAAAATATGAACTCAAAATTTTGATTTTGTTATTATTAATAATTTAAAAAAATTAAATAATATTTTTTCTAAAATTGATGAAAATAATTTTTACTTTGTTGGAAAGAGGAGCTTGAAGATTTTTCTATTTTTTTCAATTGAAAAAAGGAATCTGTTATTAGTTATAAATAATTTTAAGAGCATTTTCATTTAAAATTAAATTTACCTTAGGAGCTTAAAGCATCTTAACTCTAGTTCAAATATTGCTTCATTTAATTATTCGGGTTTGATGTCTTCAAATATCAATTTCTTTTTTCTCATGGGATGGCAGCCTATCAAGAATTTAGTGACGCTTTGAAGACCAGAATTAATAATTTTAACAGAAAGATCATCATCCATAATAAGCAAGCTGAGAATGTCAATAGTCAATAGAACTTCCATGAAGTTTTTACCATTTTTTAAAATATTAAGAAGGATTGGGACTATTCCAAACACTTTGAAGTCATAAACAATTTCTGTTTTTTAAAGCAATTGATACATGCAATTTAATATACAAATTTTTAGATTCAGTGATTTAGCTTTTTTTAGTTCTTATATGAGAGTTCCAATTCCTTGGATTCTTCTGAAATTATCGCTTATTATTTAGTTATTCATTAACTTAGTTAAAATATTTATAGCTGACATTTTGAAAGATTCGTCATATTTTTCACATACAAAAAGCAATTTTCCTATGTAATAAATCTAGCCGAATTCAGATATATAGAACTCTCTCATTTAATCAGGGATAAACTAAAAGAAATGCAGTATGAAATCAAGTAGAGTTTTAAGAAGCAAAGAATTGTTAACTGAAATCAAATCAATTACATTGGTAAACACTCTCCTGTTTTCATAGATTTCAGGACAATTGAGTCTTTTAAAAATACGAATAATCTCTATGTTGATTGATATGGCTGTGTTTATTTCTTAAATATCCTTAATGCCTTCTTCTTCACCAACTTATCCTGTTATTTTTGATGAAGAATCAGCTATAATTTCAGTTAATATTTCAAGAATGTTCTTCAACTCATGCATTAAAAATTTCAATATGTTTGCATCTCTAGATAACAAACGAATTATCTATAGAATCTTAAGTAAATTTATGGAATTCGAAGACTAAAGCCATTCCCTATTACAAATCCTTTTGTAGAGAATTTCCTAAGTCAATGTGGTATGCTCTTTTGACTTAAATTCGTACAATTGGTTGTTATCAGCGATAAACTAATCTATTAAAATAACTTCTTTTTAATCAGGATCTTCGCCTTACTAAATATTCAATCCCTTGAAATACTCTATAAGTAAATCCATCTTTAAATCTATATAGTCAAAACCTAAAATTAATTTAAACTTTTTGATGCTTTAATTTTCTTTTTACAAATAGTTACAAGTATTTTTTAATATTGAAAAATCTTTTAATAATTTAAAGTTGTTTAAATTACTGATGTATCTATCAATTATCATTATAACTTTATATATTAAGCATCTCTTTATCAATGTGTTATTATTAATAAATAAAAACTCATTTTTCAATATTTAAAAGCTTTAACTAAAAGCAAATCCATCAAAAAAAACTTAACAAAACAAAATAATACAAAAGCAGTTAAAATATTCAACAAAAATAATAAAACCATAAAAAATATCATTAAAAAAAGACACATAATAAATAACACAATTGAAGTAGTTTTTAATGAAGTTTTAATTTTTAATATTCAATTTTTTTGAGTCTTAAATTTTACTCAAATGTAAATATTTAAAACTGGTATTCCAAAGTTTTCAAGAGCAAAAGCTACTTATATAATTACGTTTAATGTGAATCCAATAGCTCTAAAAGATGTCACACCTGTGAATGCTCCAATTACATAAGAAAATAAGAAAATATATCTAGCTTTGATAAATAGACAACCTAATACAAACGATTTTAATGCTTTTATTTAATCACAGTTAAAGTAGATAAAAAAGGCGTAATTCAGCATGAAAATGAATCCTTATTCTAAACTATTTTAAATTATTCTGTTTAAAGTAATGATAATTTTAGGATCTTAGAAGGAGATTGGATTTGATCTTCCAGTTGCAATTCTGATGACCATAACTGAAAAAGTTAGAATTAATATAAAAGTTGCTAGCATATATCCTATCTTAAGAACAATATACTACTTGCTTTCGTTATCAAATCTTTTTATTAAATCTAATTTTGTTTCATAGAGCTTCACTTGGTTCTCTTGGTAATTGCAGAACTAATAAAAGCAAATTAAAACAATAGCAGTACATATTGTAGCTACAGCTTAATTTATGTAGCCTAATTTTTTGCTTTTGCTTTTTTTAACCTCCTTATCTTCGTTAACGTGCTATTCTTTAATCTTTTCAGCTTATAAGTTTTTTTGTGACATTTCTATAATATAAATCTTTTTTTATTAAACTAAATATTATAAACTAAAATTTAGATAAATTTTTATTATTTCTTTTAAAAAGTCTTCTGATAAAAGATTCTAAAAAGATTTCCTTCTAGATTAAACAAAATCTGTAAAAAATTAGTTGATACAATAATTTCTGATTACAGAAAATGTTTGAAAAGATCATCGATTATCTGATTCATTCCAAATTATTTCTTTTTAAATAAAATCGATTTCAAGATTCAAGTATTTCTAGAATAACTCTATCAAATAGAAGAAATTAGTTAAATAAATACAATAATTATTTTATTTTTTAAAGAATTAAATACCTCATAAATAAATCCTTTTTTTATTTTTTGACAAACATTAATTTAACAAAAAAATTTTTTAATTTGCTTTTATTTATTTATTGAAATTTTTAAAAAATTCAATTTAAAATTTAAATTATTAAATTTATTTTTGAATTAATTTATATTTTTTGACTAAAAAAATATTTTTTAATTATTTCCTGAATTAAACAAATTGATTTTTCTTTACTATTTAATTTAATAACGCTTATCTTTTAAAAATTAAAAATGATTTAAAACAATTATATAAAAATTTAAGGACAACTTGAAATAATTAATATAGTAATTACATTTTTTTTATGTTTTAATATATAAATTATCTAAATTTCACTAAGCAACATGTATTTTCAAACTTTCATATATAGATTTATTTAGATTTATGTTAAAAATGAAAAATTTTGGTATTTTATTATTTATAAGTTTGTATCAAATACTTTCAAATTTAGATAAATTTAGTTAAAAAAATTATTTATTATTTTAAATTTAGTTAATTTTAAAAGAGTTTTTATATATTAGATTATATTTTCAAAAATATTTTAAAGAAATAAATACAAAACTTTTTAGAATTATTTTTAAACTGTTAAGTAATGGAATCATTTTGAGAAGCAAATAATTGCTTTTGTAATAGTTCTAAAATGAATGAATGAATGATTGAATGTATAAATATTAATCGAAATAGAAGAAATATTTGATAATGAATGAAAGTTTTAGAGGATTTAAAAATTGTTTATTATATTGATGAAATAATAAATTAATTAATTAAATCAATTATTTTGGTTTATGTGAAGGAGCATAAAAAAGCCTACCTAATTAATGAATTGATACTGCATTTATTATTAACTAGGTTTAAGGGACTGTTTTAATTAAGAAAGAAAAAAATTTTCATTTTGTTTTCTATGAAATTATTGATTATTGATTGATTGAGAGAACATATGAATTTAATATTTTGAAAAAAAATAAAAAATTGTAAAAGAAGACAAAGTTTTACATAAGTTATTATTGCTTATAAATTAGTAGATTCATTTAATAAATAACCTTTAAGTTAGCACATAACAAATAATATAGATTTCACCAACCAATATACACTTTTTATATTGAATGAATAAATATGAAGTTAAAGGAGTTGTGGGTGAAGGCGCATATGGCGTTGTTTTAAAGTGTATGAATAAGGAAAACGGAGAATATGGTAAATTTACTTATTATTACTATTAATATTAAAGTGAAACATCAACATTTATTTTAAGGTTATTTTCAATTCAATATGATTTATCAAACAATAAACCAACAAATATATAATAAATATAATGTTAGATTAATATTTAACCAATATTATCATTAGTTGCTATAAAGAAATTCAAGGAATCAGATGAGGATGAAGTGGTTAAGAAGACCACTCTCAGAGAAGTTAAAATTTTAAGAATGCTTAAGTAAGAAAATATAGTTCAGTTAAGAGAAGCATTCAGAAGGTACATATTTATAAATAAAGAAATAAATAGAATAAAATGAGATAAATATAAAATTGGAGCTTTTTTGAATAAATAAATAAGAATAGAATAAAATATTTCTTTATATTTTTATTATTAGTTTAAGGAAATTTGCTAGTTTGTTTAATTGTTTCGTTTGATTAAAGAAACAGCTAGCTACAGATAAATTATATGCATAATCATAATTGTATTAAATAGAAAGGGAAAATTGTATTTAGTCTTTGAATATGTTGAAAACAACTTGCTTGAAATTCTTGAAGAAAGGCCGAATGGGCTGGATGTAATTAATTTATTATTAACATACATATTCAAGTCATTAAAAAAATAGTTTAATGAAGTTAACTTATTTATTTATTAATTCTAACTCTTTTTATATATCTGTTTATTAGCAAGACGATGTTAGAAAATATATTTATCAGTTATGCAAGAGTATTAGTTATTGCAACTCAATGGATATTATACATAGAGATATTAAGCCAGAAAATCTTCTCATTAGCAAGTAATATTTTAGAATAGCTTGTTTCTTTTCATAAATTCACGATTGATTGATTGATTGATTGATTGCTTAATTTGTTCTTGATAAAATTAATTTGCTAATATTGCTTTTCATTAAATTTTATTAAAGGGATGGTACTCTCAAGCTTTGTGATTTTGGATTTGCCAGAGTTTTGCCTTAGAAAGGAGGCAACTTAACAGATTATGTTGCTACTAGATGGTAAATATCTAAATAACTAAATAACAATTTTAATTATTTATTTTTTTAGTTCATTTTAAAATATATTTCATTCGTTTTGAACTAAAAATTTGATAAATATTTTACTTAATTGAGATATTTATTCTAAAACCAAATATATTTCTAATTCGTTTATTGATTTATAGGTATAGAGCACCAGAGTTGCTTCTTGGTTACACAGATTATGGTAAAGAAGTAGATATGTGGGCTGTAGGTTGTATTATGGGAGAATTAACTGATGGATAGCCTCTCTTTCCAGGATAAAATGAGATAGATTAACTCTATGTGATTTAAAAAGTACAAATAATTTATTTATTTAATTAGTAAATTTAAGCTAAATTATAAGCTTTTTATTGATTTATTAAGCTCTTTTAAAGAGTATCCTAGTACCTTTTTACTTAATTATTATGCTTTTGCTGAATTTTCTAAAAATTTTTGTGAATTTAAACAAAAATTCATAGATTTTTTATTATAATTGGATAACAAATTGTATTTGCCCACATAATATTCAATATATGATTACTTTAAATAAATTATATTTTATTCAAATAGGTACTAGGACCACTAACTGCTGAACAATAAGAAGTATTTTTAAAACATCCTGGATTCTTGGGAGTAAAATTACCAGAAATAAGTAAACCAGAAACAATAGAAAAGAGATATTTGGGAAAACTATCAAAAAAAGCCCTTTCATTTATGAAAAACCTACTTAAAATGGATCCTTCTTAAAGAATGAGTGCAGATGAGGCTTTATAGCACCCTTATTTCGATGGAATTAGAGATAAAGAAATTTAATAAACAATTAAACATGGAAGAATTGAAGAAAGAGTAGAATCTGCAACAATTAAAGAGCCTAAACAAATCAATTAAAATGTAATAAATTATAATTTTTATTTTTGTGTTATGAGTTTATTTTTTAAAAAAGGGCACAAATTCTGGTTTTTATAATTAACAAACTTAAAATGCTTCAACTATTAAGCCAAAAGATAAACCTCCTCAATAATAAGCTATTCCTCCAAAGTAAGTATTTTTATTTATAAAAGCATCAAAAAAATAATTTAAATTTAATAAAGAAATTAAACTCAATAACCACCTCTTGGATCTAACAAACAAAAGGCATTACAGTAGTAACCAGACCAATAATGTAAAATTTATATATTTATTTTAAAGGTTTTTATTAATTTAAAAAGTATCAATCTACCTACCTACCTACCCATCATTTATCATATTAATCAAATAAAAAATAATTTTTTTAAGTTTTTAATCGACTCATTTATCATCAAATAGATGATAAAAATGTTTAAAATAAATTGATATTTTACAATAAATAATATTAATATTCCATAAAATATATTTAATTAGAATAAAGAGTTAATAACTTTGTAAAAAATGGCGTAAGACAAGAAAAGAATACTCCAAGTCATGAGAATAATAGAATAATTAAAAAAGATATTTATCCTCATCCATAAATAAACTTTATGTGTAAGAAAAGCTTATTTATATAAAAACTTCTTTTTTGCTTAATAGAATTTTTTAATTTTTATAATAGAGTCAAGCTATTCAAATATTCCAGATATTTACATTAAAACGAAAAATGCTCAAAATCAGCAGTATAATTATGAAATTCAAGAAAATTATCAACCAGATTTTCATAATGAGGACCCAGATGATTCACAGTAACCTTCCGTTCCCCAAGTGTTAATTAGAAACGACACTCATGGAAATCATAATAATATGGTTAACGTTTCAATCGAAGATAATACTCCATACTCTAAATTTAATGAAAGAAATAAATCGAAAGAAAACATCATAGTATCTAATAAAAATCAATCACTCATTTAATCTAAAAAAATATAATTTTATTAAGCCAAAAGGAAAGAAGAAAAAATCATAGATGTCAAATATAGAAAATTTCTATCAAGATAATGCAGGTATTTTCTTATTTTATTATATTATGAATAATAATTCAACAAAAAGTGATTTATTATTTAATAGAAAATTCTAATAATCAAGAAGAAGATGCAGAAGGTCGCAAAAGCCCTCTTCTGACAAATAACAAACTTTATGGTACATCAGTCGCACAGCAAAAGAAATTCAGATTTAATGTTATGGCTCAGAATATTCAACAAAATGAGGAGGCTTAAGAATATCCAAGAGTAAAAATAATTAATTTTTTTGGATTAAAAATTTTTCTTTTTAGTAGCTTTTTACTTTTTATAGCTAATAAATATTTACTAAAAATAGTAATAAAGTAGAGCAAATAGCAGGTCTAAATTTTATAAAAATGGATAACTCCAAAAGAATGCCAACTATGTAAGTTCATAGCAGATGAATGTGCTTTTGCACACAGAAGAAGGTCCTGACTATGAAGAGAAAGGACTTAATTTAAATAGCAACACAAATAATAATAATATGAACGTAAACAATAACAATATCAGTAGTTAAAATATGATGGAATAGCAAGTAATGGGAAATGAAATCTTTTAGAGTACTAGTTAATTGCCTTATATTTAGTAATCATCTTCAAATTATAATCCAAACTTTAAATTTTATAATATGTACCATTAGTAATAGAAGTAGACCTAAAAACCAAGTGGTAAAATGAGTACTTAACATAATAATAATACAAATTAAAATATGAATTACGACCAATATACTTACTCAATGCACCCTTACGATTAGTAAGATTAAGAAATGAAGAACTTAAACATAATTTACAACAATAATACATACAATTATAATATAAATAACTCTCCACTTTGGAATTCGATTAGCAAGAAAAAAATATGAAGCGTAATTAATTATAAAGTATTTAAAAAATAAATAAAAACAAATAAAATCACATACAAATAATAAAATTATAAATAATACTAATTTTTATAAGTAGATTTTATAATTATAATCTAAAAAAAAACAATATATGATTCATTTATTGCAAAGAATGTAGTAACTAACTCAGTCAGTACAAGGAAAAAAACAAATAAATTTATAATTAAAATTATTATAAAAAATGAAGATATTCTGATCACTTTAAATACTTAATTTTTCCCCTCTTTCAGAATAGCCTAAATACCTATATAACTCTATAATTAAAAGTGTATATTCTTTATCATATCAATTTTACATTTATCTATCTATCTACCTATCTATATATATCTAAATATACGATCATTTATTTCATCTTAAAATATCTACTTAATATAACTTTTATCAGTCAGTAATTAAAAAAAAAATTATGTTCAGAAATTGATGTGTTTACGGCATAGGCAATATGCTTGCTTCTTTTCATAACTAAAATTTTGTAATATCTGATTAAATTTATGATACGAAATATAATTAGATATTTAATATTCATGCATTTATAGTATAAAAATAGAGCATTACTTTTTAAGATTTATTTTTGTTTAAAATAAATTTTTTAAAAAACTACTTCTAAATTCAGAGATTTACTAAATTACACAAAAAATATTTCTCAAGAAAAATGGTAGTTGATTGATTTATTAATTTAACTCTCTTTCAATTTAAAAATTAACTAAGCAATATGCAAATATTAAAAAATATTGAAATTATTTTAATTTTAAATTAAAAAAATTTTTAATTCTTAGTCAATTTAAGAATAGAGAGAAAATAAATCCACTTCATTATAATTAAATAATTTGATTGACAAATCTTTTTAATTACTTATAAATTTCCTCATAAAGAAGATAAGCTTTAATAATAAATTATCGTTAAATTGACGGTGATATTATATGAAAAAATATCTAAAAACATAGATAAATAACAAATTTAAAGACAAATTAGCAAAAAAAGGCTAATTTTAAGAAATGGTTACACATAGCATATTGCTATAAAATTAAATGAATTACTTTTTCCAATTTAATTCATCAATCTATAACATTTATTTTTTTCATTCATTCTTTTCTTTAAACACATTATTAGACTAATTATTTTAGTATTAAAGGTGGGCAGACAGAAGCTGATAGTAAAAAAAAATAGTGTGCTTTTTCATAATATTTTTATTAAAAATTCAATCACTAATTTCAAATAATTTAATTTTTTTATTGACTCTCAATCTTTCTTTCTCTTTTTTCAATTTTTTCAAGAGATAAAGTAGAGCTTTCATCCATTTGGCTAATTTATTTGCATTTAAAAAAAATTTTTAAGAAAATTTTTAAAGCAAATGAGGAGTTTTGTGCTCTCTTTAATGGATTTTTCCTTTATTAGATAAATACAATACAATAACTTAAACCCTTAACAGAAGATATCTCATGTATGCATTGACTTAATAATAGCTTTAATTATTCGTTTACTATTTCCATTGAACCTTGAAAGTATTATGGATAACTAATATCTTTACAATATTATTCAGATTCCTATGCTATTTCTAGACTAGATTGTCTTAAAATGTTTATTCAGAATTATTTTTTAAGCTAAATACTCTTTTTTACTAAGCTATATAACATTAAATATCTATTTATGCCTGCTAAAGCCAGACCAATATAACTTAAATTACTATTATTTTCATTTGCAACTATACATATGCTTTATTTATTAGGTGATACCTTCAATCTTAAACTGCTCTTATTAGAATGATTTGATTGTCGCAGAAATTCATTAATATTACATAGATTCTTATTAAATCATCCTTGGATTGTTTGAAAGTTTCCTTATTTCTTACTTCCACACAACTTCTTTTTCCTTGCTTGATGAGTAAATAAAATTGTTCTATTTATTTATAATTTTATGCAATTTGATATGCTTCTCTTCGATTATACTATCAAGGCTAGACAAGTAAGATAGAGATACCACAAAAGATAGGATAATTTTGTTTATAACAATGGCTATTCTAAATCCTCCATGGATTAACATAGACATCTTTATTGATAAAACATAGTCTATATGTTACGAAATTTCAAATTGGCATCTCTTCTATAAGCTAATGCAGATTTCAACTATAACTTTTAGTTTGACCCTGAATTTAGTATCAGATTTGAACAATTTCTCATCTATGGTTTTTCTATTACTGGGAATAATATTAACTTTTAATTACATCAAATAAATATCTAGACACTTAAGTAGAAAAAACATAACTAATTTTGATAGACAAGAATTAAAGCAATACTACCAACTTTCTTTCAGAAATAGAGAAGGAGATGTGATTGAAAATTAACTTTGCTACTCATGGATGTAAGAAACTAAGTTGCTGTCAAACAATCTGAATTAGTCACAATTAATAGGATCTCAAATTGAATATTTGTTTCATACCTTCTTTAAGCCAGGTACTCTTGAAGAGAATTAAAACATGTTTAAAAGTAACCAATCTCTCTTTTTATGTATGGAAAATAAAATGAAACTTTAGTATTTTAGCGCGGATCGCCTCTTTGCTTTTGCACTATTTTGCATCTATAAGTTTATTCGATTCTCTAATGAAACGAGCTTAAGTTAGCTCCCAGATATCAATAAACCAGATTAGGTTAATGCCTACTTTGAAAAATTTTAAGTGTTCTAAAATAAAATATTTGGAAACCAAAATATTAAAGAAATTACGCTGCAAAGCCAAATAGATTTCTCAAAAAGTATCTTCATCTATAAGTTTTTTGAAAGAATTCTTGAATTACCATTAGTTAAAATAGTTATTTTCTTTGACCATCAAAAGTATTTGTATAACCATAGCATAAACAGATATAGAGATTTTCTGCAGTAATTTGTAACTTAAATTGTTTTCAAAAGGATTGATAGCGAATTTAATTTCAATTATAAAATATTACTCTACGACTTCTATGAAGATTATTTTTTATAAAGCAAATTAAATAACTAAGTAAAACAAAGTAGAATTTGAATATTGTCAAATTAATCTGAATTATTGTGTGCTTTTTCTTTTCAATTTAATCTCTTTTTAATAATATGTAAAAAATTTAGTGTTTTGTTTAGTTTTCAATTTAAAAAAAATTATAAAAAATAGTAAAAATTAAGTAAATATTTAGCTTGTAAAAAATATAATCATTTTAATAAAAATAAATTAAAATATTAATTTTATATAATTTTTATAATATACTCTAACTCATCATTAATTAAGAGCCACTTATATTCAGGGCCAAATATTTTTGGTAGATGTACAATTTAAGAACAATAATTACTAGATTTTTTTCAGCATATGACTACCTATCTCAAGTTCCTACTATATTTTTAAGTGCATATTTTAAATAGAAATATTAAAATTAAAAAAAATACTACACTAACTTTTTTGTGATATCTCTTCCTTAAAGCAAATTTATAAATTGATATAATTTATTTGTTCTTTTTATCCACTTATATTTAATTAAATTAATATTAATTGATATTCAACAGTATTGAAAAAATAAAAATGATATAATATAATAAATATTACAGCTAATTAGAAAAAGTAATTATTTTTAATATGAATATACATTAAATTTATTTTAATATATAAAAAAAGTTTTTAAAGTCTTCACTCTAGTCTCATTAAGTTCTCCATATTCATCTGAGGTATATTTAACTTATAAATATTATTATTATTATTAATATTTTGTTTATACTTAATTTTTAATTTATTTATAAAACTATTTTTCTAATAGACTGTTTAGCCAAAGCTAAACCTAAGTTTGAAGCACCCAATGCACCGATTTTATTTTTACTTTTTTCATTCATTTTTATTTTTAAAAATATATTAATAGTTATTTTAACTTTCAATTCATAATATTCATTATCCATTTTTTATTATTTGATAATTTTTCTTCATTTTTTCCTTATACACTTTTAATTGATAAATCAGTTTATTTTTATTTTGGATTTTGATGTTTTTAGTTATAAATATATATTCAAAACAATAAAACTCTTTTAATTCATTTTATGGATTTTTATTTATTTTTCTTTTTTATTGTTCTCTTGTTTTTTTTCTATTTTCTTAATCAAATAAATTCATTTTTTATTTCCAAACTTTGATTTTATTACTAATTAATTAATTTATTTTCTTATTATTTCATATTTTTATTTTTTACCTTGAATTAACAAATTACTTATATTTTATTTTACTTAAATATTTAAAAAGAAAGAATTTAATTGGTGATGAAGTTGTATCAGGCTTTAGTTCTGCCTTAGCAAATTGCACTAATCTATCAAATTTGACACTTAATCTTAGGTAAAAACAGTTATTTGTTTTGAATAGTGATATTTTTAATTATAAAAATGAATAGAAAATAATATAACTAAGTTTTTAAATCAGACTCTGATGTCTTTTTTTATTTTTGTTTAATTAATAATTAGTGAAATTACATATATTTTATTTACAATATTTGCTTCCTCTATTCAATATTAAAAATTAATATATTTTTATGGACTTATTCTTATTTATTAGAATTTAAGTATCTAAATTTAACAATTTCTATAAATTAAATCAAAAAAAAAGAAAGTAAATTTTTTTAGGAATTTTTGCACAAAATTTTTAAATATTTTGATGACATATTTACTATTTTTCATTTAAAATATCAAAATATACCAGAGAATAAATTTTTATCTTATACAAAATCTTTAATCAAATTATGTTTATTGCTAAATATTATTTAAATCATCTCTGATAAATTTGCTAAATTTTTTATAGTATTATCACTAAGAAATATATGAACTTTCTATATAATTTTCCATTAATTTTTTAATAATATTTTCAGTAAATTTGTTCATCAATTAATATAAACTAAGTAAATTACTATTTCGAGAATTAATTTTATTATTGTAATAATGTGCAATAATTCCTAAAAAATAATGGTTACTATATACTGCTCGACCAAATATCAACTGAAAATGAAAAAAATCATCATTATCTGATTTCTTACACATTATTTAATAACACTTATCAGCAATCCAACTTGTGCAATAAAACTTATCTGATTAAATCTGATAATCAGTTGCATTCTGTTAAATTTTAATCTATTTATTATAGAGTAAATTGACATAAAAATTACAAAAAGCGAGTTTTAAACACCATGTTTTTACCATTATAAAATTAAAATTTTAAATATTTTTTGCAAATTTTTTTCATCCGATGGAATTCACTGTGAACTCATCTTTTTTCAAAAATATCAGAGAATTTACAATCGGGGCTTTTTTAGATCAGCAGGCAGAAAAAAACCTCTCTGCCACACTATTTTTTCGCCTTCCAAGTATTTTCCTTGGAGGGCTACTTTTTAGACTTTTTTAAAAACATTTTTAACAAATTTTTAATAATTGAAAATTTAATTTTTTGAATGAAAATCCCTAACAGCTACCCCCCCCCCCCCCATTAATTATATATATTTTCTTCAATATTTAAAAAGTGCTAATTAAATTGATGATAAAACTGTATCAAGCTTAGGTTCTGCTTTAGTAAATTGCACTAATCTCTCAAATTTGACACTTTATCTTAGGTAAAAATGTTTACATGTTTTGGATAGAGATATTTTTAGTTATAAAAATGAATTTAAAACAATATATTTAAACTCTTTTAATTTGTTTATTTGTTTTTATCTGATTTATTTTTCTTTTTTTATTGTAATAATGTTTTTTTACTTCTTTATATCTTTCTTAAATTAACTCATTTTTTTATATTCAATTTTTACTTTATTTTTTATTAATTTATTCATTTCTTATTATTTCTTCATTTTTTCATTTTGTCTAATTATATAATTTTTCTTCTATATTTAAAAAGTATCAATTAAATTGGCTCTGAAGGGGCATCAGGATTAGGTTCTGCTTTAGCAAATTGCACTAATCTCTCAAATTTGTAACTTTATCTTAGGTATTTGCTTTTGATTGTGTTATTTTTAGTTATAAAAAAAAATTTAAAATAATATAGCTAACTTGTTTAATTTGTTTATTAGCTTTTTATTTGATTTATTTTTTTTCTTTCTTTCTTTATTTTACTCATTTTTTTATTTTCAATTTTAGCTTTTATTATTAATTCATTCTTATTTTTTTTCATTTTTTCCTTCTAAATAACTAATTAATTATATATTTTTTCTTCAATATTTAAAAAGTGGAAATTAAATTGGTGCAATTGGTGCATCAGGCTTAGGTTCTGCTTTAGCAAATTGTGCTAATCTCTCTCATTTGACACTTGATTTAACGTAAAAAAAGTTTATTTCTTTTGTATTGTGATATTTTTAGTTATAAATATGAATTTAAAACAATATAAATATCTCTTTTAATTTTTTTATTAGCTTTTTATTTGATTATTTTTCATTTTCTTTTTTATTTTTTTTGTTCTATTTTTCTTAATTTAACTCATTTTTTTTATTTTCTCCTTTTGCTTTTTTATAAATTAATTAATTTCTTATTATTTGATATTATTTCTATATTTTTCTTTCTAACTAACTAATTATATATTTTTTCTTTTTATAAAGTGATAATTAAATTAATGCAATTGGTGCATCAGGTTTAGGTTCTGCTTTAGCAAATTGCACTAATCTCTCAAATTTGACACTTTATCTTAAGTAAATAAGCTTATTTTATTTTATTTTAATAATTTTTCTTTTTTTATTTTGCTTGGGTTTTTTTTATTTATATTTTTCTTAATTTAACTCATTTTTTTATTTTCAACTTTTGGATTTATTATTAATTAATTCATTTCTTAAAAAATTATATTTTTTCTTCATTATTTTCAACTAATTAACTAATTAATTAAATATTTTGTCTTCAATATTTAAAAAGTTCTAATTAAATTGGTACAAGTGGTGCATTAGGCTTAGGTTCTGCTTTAGCAAATTTCACTAATCTCTCAAATTTGAAACTTTATCTAAGGTAATAAACAATTTATTTATTTTGGATTGTAATATTTTTAATTATAAATATAAATTTAAAATAATATTACTCATATAATTTGTTTATTAGCTTTTTATTTGATTTATTTTTCATGTTTTAATATTTTGCTAGTGTTTTTTTTATATCTTTCTTAACTTAATTAAATTTTTTATTTTCAATTTTTGCTTTTATTATTAATTAATTCATTTATTAAATCATACTTTTTTGCTTCTAAATAGCTAATTATATCTTTTCTTCAATATTTAAAAAGTTTCAATGAAATTGATGATGAAGGTTCATCAGGCTTAGGTTCTGTTTTAGCAAATTGCACTAATTTCTCTAATTTGACACTTTATCTTTGGTAAAAAAAGTTTATTTGTTTGTGATATTTTTAGTTATAAAAATGAACTTAAAAAAATAAAATATTTTAATTTATTTATTGGCTTTTTATTTGATTTATTTTTCCTTCTAACTAACTAATTAATGATATATTTTTTCTTAAATATTTATAAAGTTCCAATTAAATCGGTTCAATTGGTGCATCAGGCTTAGGTTCTGGCTTAGCAAATTGCGCTAATATCTCAAATTTGACACTTTATCTTACGTAAAAAAAGTTTATTTGTTTTGTATTGTGATATTTTTAATTATAAAAGTGAAAAAAAAAAAAAAAAACAAGATAACTTTTTTAATTTGTTATTAGCTTTTTATTTGATTTATTTTTATTGTGCCTTTTTTTTATCTTCCTTAATTTAACTCATTTTTTATTTTTCATTTTTTTTTTATTATTAATTCATTCCTTATTATTTCATATTATTTCTTCATTTTTTCCTTCAGATTAACTAATAAATAATATTTTCTTTCTCAATATTTAAAAAGTTCCAATTAAATCGGTGATAAGGGTGCATCAGAATTAGTATCTGCTTTAGCAAATTGCACTAATCTCTCTAATTTGACACTTGATTTAAGGTAAAAAAAGTTTATTTATTTTGAATTGATTGTGATATTTTTAGCTATTAAAATTAATTTAAAACAATATAAATAATTCTTTTAATTTATTTACTTCTTATTAGATTATATTTTTACTTCATTATTTTCCTTCTAACTAACTAATTAATTATTTATTTATTCTTCTATATTTAAAAAGTTCCAATTAAATTGGTGATGAAGTAGCATCTGGCTTAGGTTCTGCTTTAGCAAATTACACTAATCTCTAAAATTTATCACTTGATCTTAGGTAAAAACAGTTTATTTGTTTGGATTGTGATAAATTTAGTTATAAAAAGGAATGGAAAAGAATTTTAATTTTTTAAATTTGTTTATTAGCTGTTTATAGTATTTCTTTTTTATTTTCTTTTTTATTGTACTTGATTTTTTCTTGTTTATATCTTTCTTCATTTAAATCATTTTTTTATTTTCAAGTTTTGCTTTTATTATTAATTAATTAATTTATTTATTTTTTATTTCATATTTTTTCTTAATTTTTTAATTGACCTAATTAATTAATAATATATTTTGTCTTCAACAATATTTAAAAAGTTCCAATTAAATTGGTGATGAAGTAGCATCTGGCTTAGGTTCTGCTTTAGCTAATTGCACAAATCTCTCAAATTTAACACTTAATCTTAGGTAAAAACAGTTTATTTTTTTTGGATTGTGTTATTACTTTTCTCGAATAATTATTCCTCAAGCTCTTCAAGTTGTAAATATAAACTTAGTAGAATAATAAATAAATATTTTTTATAAATTTAAAATAATAAAAAAAGTTATGGAAATAGGTCTGGAACCTTAATAAACAAAAAAAAATAAAAATTGTTTAGTCAAAGATAATTTTTTAATGAAGAAAATCTAAATTTTTAATCAATCATTTAATTTTTAGAATAAAACATTTTTTTCATTCATATAATATGTAAAAAAAACTAATACAAGATTAAACATTTTTTATTTTTTTCTTCAGTTAGGTTCTAAACCTATTTTATTTTTTTTTTATTTTAAAATGTCTACTAAAATATATATTTCTTACTCGATAAATAATTAATCGAGAATAGCTATATTTATTTTTAGTTGTTAAAATAAATTTAAAACAGTATAACTAAATCTTTTAATTGGCTTATTTGCTATTTATATGATTTATTTTTTCTAATTCTTTTTAATTATAATTGTGTTTTTTCTTTTTATCTTTCTTAATTTAACTAATTTTTTTATTTTTAACTTTTGCTTTTATTACTAATTAATTCATTTGTTTTTCATATATCATATTATTTTTCCTTTTTTACTTCTAAATAGCTAATTAATTATATATTTTTTCTTCAATATTTTAAAAGTTTCAATAAAATTGGCGTAATTGGTGCATCAGGTTTAGGTTTTGCTTTATAAAATTGCGCTAATCTCTCAAATCTGACGCTTTATCTCAGGTAGAAAAAGTTTATTTGTTTTGGGTTGTAATATTTTTAGTTATAAAAATGAATTAAAAAAATTTATATATACTCTTTTAATTTGTTGATTAACTTTTTTTTTATTTATTTTCATATTCTTTTTTATTTTTGTTGTGTTTTTTGTTTTTTTCTTAATTTAAGTCATTTTTTTATTTTTATTTTTAGCTTTTGCTTTTATTATTAATTAATTCATTTTTTATTATTTCAAATTTTTTCTTCATTTTTTTCCTTCGGAATAACTAGTTAATTAATTATATATTTTTTCTTCAATATTAAAAAAGCAACAATCAAATTGGTGATGAAGGTGTATCAGATTTAGGTACTTCTTTAGCAAATTGCACTAACCTTTCTAATTTGACACTTAATTTTAAGTAAAAGCAGTTTATTAGTTTTGGGTTGTGATATTTTTGTTATAAAAACGAATTTAAAACAAAATAACTCTTTTAATTTGTTTAATAGCTATTTATTTGATTTATTTTTTTTCTTTTTCTTTTTTATTATAATTATGTTTTTTTCTTCTTCTTTATACCTTTCTTAATTTAATTCATTTTTTATTTTTAACTTTTGGTTTTATTAATAATTAATTCTCTTCTTAAATTATATTTTTACTCTTCAATATTTAAAAAGTTCGAATTAAATTGGTACAATTGGTGCATTAGGATTAGGTTCTGCTTTAGTAAATTGTACAAATCTCTCTAATTTGACACTTTATTTTAGGTAAAAAAAGTTTATTTGTTTTGGATTATTATATTTTTAGTTATAAAAATGAATTTAAAAAAATATATTTAAACTCTTTTAATTTGTTTAAAAGCTTTTTATTTTATTTATTTATTTTCCTTTTTTTTAATTGTACTTGTTTTTTTTTGTTTATATCTTTCTTAATTTAACTCATTTATTTATTTTCACCTATTGCTTTAATTCTTAATTAATTAATTAATTCATTTCTTCCATACTTTTTCTACATTTTATCCTTCTAACTCTCTAATTAATTAATTATATTTTTTCTTAAATATTTAAAAAAGCTTCAATTAAATTTGTGATGAAGGTGTTTCAGGCTTAGGTTCAGCTTTAGCAAATTGCACTAATATCTCAAATTTGACAATTAATTTTACGTAAAAGCAGTTTATTTGCTTTGAATTGTGATATTTTTAGTTATAAAAATAAATTTAAGACAATATAATTTTTTAAATTTGTTTATTAGCTTTTTATTTGATTTTTTTTAATTTTTCTTGTGTTTTTTTCTTCTATTATTCTTAAATTAAATAATTTTTTTGCACCCAACTTTAACTTTTATTATTAATTCGTTTCTTATTATTTCTTCACTTTTTCCTTCTAACTAACTAATTAATAACATTTTTTTCATCAATATTTACTAAGTTAAAATTAAATTTGTGCAATTGGTGCATCAAGTTTAGGTTTTGCTTTAAAAAATTACACTAATCTCTCAAATTTGACACTTGATTTTAGGTAAATACATCCTATTTATTTTGAATTGTAATATTTTAGTTATAAAAGTGAATTTAAAACAAAACAACTCTTTAATTTGTTTATTAGCTTTTAATTTGATTTATTTTTCTTTTTTTTAATTCTCAAAATTTTTATTAATTTTAAATATAATTTTAATTTAAAAATTTTATTCTATCTTTTTAATAATTTATAAAAATTTATTATAAAAGTTTTAACTAAATCGAAGAGCCACAATAATTGAATATTAAAAATAATTGTCTTAAATCAAAAAGATTAGTTGTCTTTGAAATATATTTTGAATGACATACAAGTGAGTGCTGAAAAAAGGATGAATAAATATTAAATATTTAAATAATAGAATATAACATGTTTTATTATGTAATATTTTGTTATAAGAAAATTTAACCTAAAATATTAATTGATAGATAGATAGATTTATTACTATTTTTATATTTTTATGAATATCATATTATTTTAGTAAGTTAATAAATAGATTATTAAATATGTAAAAATTTATAAATTAAATTTACTTAAATATATTAATTTCTCTAAAACTATCCCTCAAATATCACCAATAACGATCAAATCTTTTAAATGCGGAACTTTTATATGAAGTTAGATTTTCATCTTAAATATTATCCATACCTCATATTTAGGAATTTGAGGGATTACAAATTGTAAAATCTAAATTACTTTTATTTTTATTTATCATGAGAAATTAGATATCATAATTCAAAACACTAGGGAGAAATCAAATAGTGCTTTATTTTAAATTAGGCGATTTTTCAAATCTATGGATGAGTGGCTACTTTTACGGATTTAAAAATTTTGATAAAAAAAAAAAAAAAAAAATTAAGATGAGAGTAAAGGTAATAAATTAATATTAAAAAAATTACAAAGCATATTAGGTGCCCTAATTATTTATTCTTTTATTAATATGAAATTTTATATTTAATTTCTCTTAAATATATTTGTTATCTGTATTCAAATAAACATAAACTTCTAATCTATTTATAATTTATAAAATTTGCATAAATTTACTATCCGAAATTCTTCAAAAAAAATAAATTATGAGAAAAGAATTTTGTGATTATCGATTAAAATAAGTAGTTATTTAGTTTAAAGTGAATATTTTTTAAGTGTATTTTTGATAATAAAAAAGTTTCATCTAACATCAATTGACGATTGTGAATTATTCCATTTTAATTTTAAGTAAATTAAATAATTATTATTAATTTTATTTATAAGTTTATTTAAAATATTGTTTTTAGAATAAATAATCTGATTTAAATTCTTTATAATTTATAATAATTTGTTTTTTCTCATTTTAAATATTTTTTTAATTTTTCTTTCTTTGGTTATTAATTAATTATTTAATATTTTTTATAATCTTTCTCAGTCTTTCACTTATTATATTTTTTATAATATCAAAAAAGTGGAAATAAATATGGCGATTATTTGATAAGAGATTTTGCTATTAGATTAAAACGAGCCACTAATCTCTAATTCATGACACTTTATCTTGAGTAATCATATTTTATTTGTTTTTAATTGTGAATTTTACTTATTAATTTATTTTTTAATTTTATTTTTGGTTCTAATTTTGTAGATTTTTTTATAAATTAAATAATTTTAAAATTTTTCAACTTTGGTTTGACTACAAATTAATTTTTTATTCATATATTTTCTTCATTTTTTTCTTCTGAATAAAAAGTAAAATTTTCTTCAATAATTAAAAAGTGATAATGATATTGGAGAAGTTGGTTTATAACGGTTAGGTGAATCTATAAGAACATTCAGTAAACTCAAAAAGTTGATAATTACTCTGAAGTAAAAACAATTTATTTGTTTTAAACTGTGATACTAATAAGTTTAGCACCATAAAACTTCATATTTTATTTAATTTTTGGCTTTTATTAGATTTATTTGCTTTTTGATAAAGGCTGTGTTTTATTTATTCAGCTTAAATTGTATTTATATTTTAAACTTTTGGTTTGATTGCTAACTACATAGAATAAATAAAGAAATAGATAGAAACTAATCAAAAAATCCCCTCATTAGCAAAAAAAAAATGTATAAACATAAAATAAATATTGAAATCAGCTCCTAATTTAAATAATGGATTCAAAAATTATATTTATTTTTCTTCTAAATATTTATTTTCTGCTAGTGCGCGAAATATTTATTCTAATGAGGTTATGTTTTTCTATCTAGTTATTTTAATATATTTTTATATTCAAGTAATATTTGAGTATAAATTGAATATCTCTTCAAAAAATTAAATTATCAATTACTAATAATGCAAAATTTAATAAACATAATTCTTGCAAACAAAAAATTTTCTTTACTAATTCTATAACAAAATTTAACTGGTTTTTACATCTCTTGCTTAGATAATTTATAAGTTTATTTAATTTCATATTAATTTCATTTTTTTTTCTAACTTACTAATTCAAAATTTAAAAAGAGAAAATTATCTGAAACTTCAAGATGCAATGAATTTAATTTCTCAAATAGCATAGTGCACTGAACTTAGATATCTAAAACTTGAATTTGGGTATAAAAAGTTTATTAGATTTTGTTTTTGATATCATTTTATAATTTTTCTCTCTTAAATTAATTCATTTTTAATTTTTTTAAATTTTGCCCTGATTATTTATTAATTAATTTTGATAATTTAAAATTTTTTCTTCATTTTTTTTTTTCTAAGTATTTAATTATATTTTCTTTAATATTTAAAATATTTTAATTTTATTCTGATTGATTTTAATTTTAGTTTACTTTAATTTATATTTAAAGCTAAAATTACACTTCATAAAAATTATTCGAGATGAAAACCAAGATGCTTAAATTTAAAAGGCTAGTTGTCATTGATATAAAATCTTGATAATATTTAAGTTATGGATATAGAATGAACAAATAAATAATATATTTTAATTATAAAATATAGTTTGCTTTTTTATATACTGTAAATGCTCATTAATTAAGGCGTATTTTAATTAAGGCATTTTTTTCTTAAATTTTTTAATAAAAAATGTAAATTATAAGTACTTGCTTATTTAATTAGGTCTTAATAAAAGTAAATATAGGGTAATTTAAAAAATAGATTGACATAATCATGTAATATATTTATTATTTCTCTAAAGACCTACAATTATTTTATATTACAAAGAGAGATAGATATCTTAAGCATTTAAAACTCCTTAAAAAAAAATTCTAATTTAAAATAAAAATTTCTTTTAACAAATTTTTTTGCATTGAAGGAATAATTTCAAAACAATTTTTTCAAAATAATATTAAAGATAAAATAATTACATAAAAATAATAATCGACTTGATAAAATATGATAAATATTCTTTGTAAAGAGTTTTAAGATACTTATAATATATAATATTTATATGCGTTATATAATATTTTTACATTTTTATTTTATGTATCATTCCATTCATTCATTATATTTTGACTTATTAATTTAATTAAATCCAATTAATAATTATATCAAACTTCAATTTCCTAAACAAGTAGTATAAATAGGCTTGTAGTAGTATTAGTTGAAACAATCGTTGGATTAAGCAATGCTCTAGATTTTACTAGAAAGGAAGCAGCTTTGATAATAATTATTTTTATTGATAAGATCATCTGCATGAGCAACTTTAAGGTAGCTGTAGTAATTCTTGCAATCACTAGACACATTTGAAGAGTCAGGATAAGTTAAGTCAACGAATTAACTAACAGTACTGTAATAAGCATCAGTAGTTTGGCAAGGCTATACACTATATTAAAGAGTTTTTAAGCATTCGGCATATTGAGTAAAAGTGACAGTGGTAAGATTATTCTTTGGCTTGTTGGAATCAGAGGAAGAAGAGGAAGAAGAGCTAGAAGCACTAGATCTGGTGCATTGTAAATAAAAAGGAGCAAAATACTTATCGTAAAAGCACTAGTTTGATTTAGCGATTGCGAGAGCTTAATCATTCAAGTAGCAATCAGCGAAATAATTGTTTTAGTTGAGAGGTTGAGAAGCAAAAGCAGTTTAGAAGAATTTGTTGTAATTAATGCAAGCAGTGTTGGGGTTGTCTGATTAAGCACTAGTCAAATTATTGAAATTAGTGGCAGCTTAGTTATAAGCATCAGTGTTTTTGCAGCTATCAGTAATAGCTGGTAAGTTTTAATAGCATTGAGCAAAATTGTAGATAGTCAAATCATTAGGGATGGTAAGAGAAGACTCCAAGTAGTTGTTAGAGTTCTTATAATAGAGTATTCCACCTAATGCAAGCAAAGCAAAAATAGGTAAAGCAATGATGAATTTGTTCATTATTTGTACTTTCTTTAATTTTTTTTACTTTTAGGTATTTTTAATATCTTTTTTTTAGAATTTTAAATATGAAAATGTGACTAATTAGTTTTTGCTTAAAGAAATTTTACAGATTTTTGGTTGAGAATTGTAAAATTTTTAATTGATTTTGAATTTATCCCTGAATGTGTAATAAAATAGTTTCTTTCTCAAATATTATGATATCAATCAAGTATTAAATTAATTAATTTTCAAAATTTTTTTGTCTTAAAAATATGATTAAATCTTTAATAACCTTAACAATACCCTTTCATCTAATTAAGCTACATTTTTTAAAGCATAAATGATCATTTTGACAATAATAACAGTAAATAGATCATTTAATTTATAGCTGTATTTCTGAATTTTAATTTTACATTTTATATATTAAATTAATAAGCTCACATTAATAGTATAATAGTGATTAATTACATCAGATTTTAATTATCAAAACTAAAGAAAAAATAATGATGTATGTTTACAAGTCAATATATGACACAGATTCTTTTAATGAAAAGTGCTTTTGTCTACTGCGTAAATTTTCTTATTTTTTATTAAATTTTGAAATATTTATTTAAATTGTTTTCATTATTATTGAGAAAATAGAAAATTTTTAATCCTGATACTATTTAAACAATAAGATATTTACCATTAAAGTTATTGTATCACTTTTCCATAATAACTAAAAAATGTAATCTCAACAAATAAAAACAAAATCCTTTTGATTAAAAAGTAAAAATTCATATTTGATTTGTTTATTCTAGTAAATGAAAAAAATTA
Organism: Tetrahymena thermophila SB210; assembly: GCF_000189635.1. Classification (NCBI taxonomy): domain Eukaryota; phylum Ciliophora; class Oligohymenophorea; order Hymenostomatida; family Tetrahymenidae; genus Tetrahymena; species Tetrahymena thermophila. The sequence continues at coordinate 821,657 of NW_002476554.1, forward strand.
AAATGCATTTATAATATATAAAATAATATAATACTAATAAATTAATATAATAATTAAAAAGATTCAACTAAGATTTCACTAAAACATTACAAATGATTAACTGTAAATGAATGACTAGGTTTTCATATATTATAAAACCCACTTCTCAAAACTTATTTTTCTTTAATTGTATTAAGGACAGACTTAAAATATTGATAAATAATCTTTTTCAAAAAGTTTCAAGTAGCTTAAAGAAATTTTTTCAATTCAAAGTTAAATTGGCTAAAATTAATTTTATAAAACTAAAAAAATTTAAATTTATTTCATAAAAAAAATGGATAAAAAAATAAAATTATATCAATTTTTTCATATTTTTTTTTAAAAAAGTAAATATTATGTGAATTCAAAGTAGAATTAAAAAAATTAAAAATAAATATTATTAAAAAAACTAAAATTATGCATGAAAAAAGGAAGTTGCTTGTTTAATTTTTGATCATTAAATTGGAAGATTTTTGATTAAAATCAAAAATAGAAAGAATAGATAAAATGCAAATTATTAATTATGAATTATATATTTAAATTATATATAGAGTTTTTAGTTTATAAATATGTAAAAGAAATGTTTAATGTAATTTAAATATCAATTATTTTAATTGATAATTGAGTTGCCAAATGGCTTTCTTTGTTTAATAAGATAGTTTCTATTTGTTTAGCTTGTGGCTGAAGATTAAGATTTATTTCTAGGAATTTTGTTTGAGAATGGTTAATTTTCATCGTATTCTGTATTTTTTACCTGATTTGTGTAGGGCCTGGATATCTGAGCTCTACTTATTTAAGATTATGTAAGATTTTGTACAATTTGCTAATTTTATTCAGATGAAGATCTTTTATTTATATATTGTTCTTGATCATTTTTTATTGTTACAAAGTTTTCGATGAAGAAGTTGCTATTGTTGTTGTTCTCATTTTATTTTATTGACATTTTTTATAAAGAAAGAGTGTCATGATATTCAAAGATTTATTTTTAATTGCTTCCTTAATTCTAAATACTACTTGTTCCATTATAGATATTACTTCCATTATTTATTTGTATTTAATTTTTTTCACTGCTTTATCTTCTATCTTTTTACTTTTATTACTTGCTTAAAGTCTTTTAAAACTCCTACTTTAAAACACTAAAGGGAATCTATCCCTAGAGTGCGTTATTATTTGTTGGACTATTTCGAGAACTAAATTTATAAAAATAAAATTTAAGTATAAATATTTTTGCTAGTATAAATATATAAACTCTAATATCTTTAGAGTTAAATTTTAGCAATAAATTACCTATTTAGATTATTATTTTCTCTTTAATTGCTTAGAGCAGTTGATTCTCTTCTAGGATTATCGCTAAGATCTCTTTTTCTAAAGTGATTGTTTGTGAAAAGCTTGTTGTGGTTGATGTGTTAATTAATATTTTAAGTTTCTTCTTTTTTGTATAGAAGAATTTAATTTAAGGTTGGACCATTTAAGGTGAAATTTCTTTTTCTGTTAAAGTATTACTTAGCAGAAAATGTTTAAGATTCATGGTCTATTGAAGCTGATTGCTGAGAAAGCTTTCTCATGTCACTATCTTGAGAACTTAGCTATTATTTATCTTACTTAATTATGCTTCTTAGCTTGCTAACTAATTCTGAAGTCTAAGTAGACACTTCTCTGCAATTTAACTAGGGTGATTTAAAAACCTCAATTTACTTTACATTCTATATGCATTAGTCATCTTTTACTTTCTATCCTGTAATACAAAAATTTTTAGCCATTAAATTAGACAATCTACCTTCCTCTATTGATCTAATTCAAAATAAAATTTATATAATAATAATTGAAATTAAAAAATATTTAAATTTTTTTATTCGATTAAGGAAAATAAAAAATAAAATATTTCAACAAGATTAATATTTATGATGAAAAAATCTTTTTATTAAAGATAAAAATAAATTTGAAAAATAGAATTCATTTTATTATAAAATAATATTTAATGAAGAAAAGTTATTATTTTTATATATTTAAAACTTGCTTGAGTTAGCCGCCATTAATAATTTAATTAAAATGAAAATAATTCAAATAAAATATTTAATTTCAAAAGTTATACTTGGAAAAATTTATTTTGAATTATTTACCTTTGAATGATGTATGGATTTATTTTAGGTAAAACAGCGATTTCGTCTTCGTTCTTAGCTCCATATGCTTGAGAATGAATTACATCTTGGTTTAGCTAAAGTTAAACAGAATTGCTATAGTTGTTAGAGTTTTTTATAAAGTAAGGACGAGGAGGAAGTTGACTGATTTTTTGCTTTTTGTCTTATAAAATTATATTTTCTTAGGTTTTTTTTAAGAAATTAAAAGCATTTTATTCATATTCATCAGTTTATGTTTATTTTTCTTATTTTATCACTTGTATTTGCATCATTCTTTTTTGTATGCTTGTTAATTCAGTTATCCTTTCTCTAGAGGTATTCTTTATTGATTTTCTTTTTTCTTTATATTCTGGCTATTGAGGTTGAGCAGGAGTAGCAGCACTAGGTACTTGTTTAATAGAATCTCTTTTATCTATTTTATTTTAAACTAAAGTGGTTCCGTCTTCCTTAAAACTTTTCTTTCTCTTCTTTTTATCTTTTTTTTTCTTTTGTAAATTTTTAGGCATAATCATATTCATGATATCTTCATCCAATTCATCACCTGAGCAGCTGCTTTCACTACCACTGCATTCAACCTCACCACAGTCTATTAATTTTTTTTAATTTTATAAGTCATTAATGACAACTTCCAATAAGCATTCTTCCCCTTCTTTTTTCTAAGTATCCTATTTATTTATATTTTACTCTTCTTTTTGTCTTCTTTTAAGCTCATTCTCATCTTCGATAGGGATAAGTAGATCTGGATTTATTTTTAGCTCATCCAAAAGCATGTTATGAAGTGAAGTACAAATACTTCTTCCAATTTATATATAAGATCTAAATTAATTTTTAGTGATTTAAAAAATAAATTTATTAAATATTTTAAAATTAAATTAAATCATTATTTTTTAAGATAATATTTTCATCCAAAAAGCAAAAATTTTGTAAATTTTTTATTATTGAGTTATTTTAAATAAAAAATTACTTTGGTGTAAAGTTAACATGCCTTCCTTCTTTGTTTTAATATCCATAAAAACTGGCTTCTAGAGTAAAAACATTGGGGATCCTTAGCATTCTCCATAAAGCTATTCTTGCAGTAGATTCATAGTACTTTTATACTTTAAATCTGCAATCTTCAAAGCTGATTCTGGGTTCATGTTTACTCAGCATCATAGGAAAGATTCTTGTTAGTTCTGGCTGTGAGTAATAAGTATTGCCATAGAAGAATGCGTTCAATCTAATATGAAATTGTTTAATAAAAATTAATAATTAAAATTAAAATTTTTACTTTTTACTGTGTCCATGAAAATCTACTAACAGCTTAGTTTCTCTCACATGGAGATTCTTTTTTATCAAATTCTTAATATAGTTGATGCAAGGATGTAGCTTCTAATAAATTAGTTATATAATTAAAATAAATCAATAACAAATTCACTTAATAATTTACTTTATGAGGATTTCTCCATTTCCTATTAAGGTCAATTCCAGCAAGTGAGCATCTATTATTCCCATGAATAACACCATCAGGATTTATCATAGGGATAATTTTGAATACATAATGTTACCTTAATAATTCAGCTTCAGGGGTGTCTTCAGTTAAATAATTGATAACCCCCTCAATAATGTAACTCCCCGTTACTTCACCAGGATGCTATCTGGCCATAAAATAAACTAATTTTCTTTTATCTCTTTTCTATTTAATTTAATAAAAAATAAACTCTCTGTAAATATATAAATAAATAATTATTCGATTTTTATTTATTGATTGATATCGTAGAAATATCATTTTTATTTATTAAAATAAAAATTACTAATTTTTAATATTTAGCTATTTTTGATGCTTAATTTCAAAATAATTTATAATTATCAATGAAATTCATTTTTTTGTTTATAATTAATTGAAGGTTTTGGATAATTTTTTTTTATTTTAATTTCGTAAATTTTTAAGTTAAATGAAATAGTAAATAAATACAATATTGCAAGATGAGGTGATTGTAATAACATCCATGTTATTTTTTGCCAAAGTTTTGCAGCCTATCTTTCTGTGAATATATTAACTTTTTTTAGGATCTTCTTCAATTTTTTTTAGATAATTGTTCAAATCAGAGTAAGTATAAGGGTAGGAGTAAGCAAAATAAACAATATCTTCATTATATTAAAACGTATAAGTGAAACTTAGAGTGTAGTAGGACTATATTATAAAAATAAATTTAGATTAAGATGTATAATTAATTGCCTTACTCTATTATAAAAGCCCTCCTTTTATATGAAAGATTTGTAGTATTTAATTGCATAGCCTTCTCTTTTCCATCCAGCATTTTTTGCTTCTTTCCTCTATTTTTAGTTTTCATAATTAATTGATTTTTACAAAATTTAAATGTTACTTTCACAGAATAAACACAAGGTAGCATACCCTTTTGAAATAGTGATGTCTTTTTATTCTTTTATTTTAAACAGAATGGTAAAATTTAATAATTTTTAATTAAATTTGGATTTACTAAATTAATTATGTTGAAAGTTATTGATTGGCCTTTCTTTGCATTTTGAACAGAGAAAAAAAACCATTAAGTGTTTCCTTTACTGTTAATATCATTTTGCAAGATCAAATTATATTCTGTGTTCGAAATCTTATTTTTTATTAATAAAAAAAAGTATTTAACTGTAATTATTTTTTAATTTAATTTAAAATACCTTCCAAGCTTGGAACAAATTTCCAGACTCAAATCTTGAGTCAAATATTAGATCATTTTTTTATATTTTAATAGCTTTCTCTTTTTCAGCTTGAGGGTTATTGTTTAATTACTTGAATATAAGCTCATTCTTGTTTTTGAATACATTTTTTAAATCACATATGTAACTTGCATAGTATTTATTTGGGAATAAATCATAGTATCTTTTATAGACTAATCTAGCTTGAGGATTATCATGATGGAATCTGAATAAAGTTTTTAAGCTTCTTTCTTCTGAGTTAAGCTATTCCTTTATGGATAATGTTAAATGATATTACAACATTTGCTCTATTTAGTTCTTGTAAAAAAAAAGAAGAAAGGAAGATCTATTGAATCATTACATTGGCTTGGAAATTATCTTTTAAACTTTCTAGACATTAGCCGAAATCTAAGAAATTTTTATCTAATTCATCACTAAAATTTTCCTCTTTCTCTCTAATTTCGTCAAAAAAATCTGGCAATTATCTTTTTTTTTGATAAATATGTTTTGTAATATAATTTGAAAAACTATAAAACTAAATACAATAATTCTTGGTCAACTGCATTTCTTATATAGTAATCTTCTCTTTACTCAGGCCTCATTAAAGGGTTTGGGTCACTGATGAATTTGTATAAGTTAAATTTTTTTGTAGGACTGCTTCCCTATACGATTTCATCACAAGACTCTTCATCTTCACTGCTTCCGCTTGTAAATTCATCAGATGAATCTTTTTAAAAAAAGAATTGAAATTGAATAAAATAAACAGTATTCAATACAAACAATACCCTAAAACTAATCTTCTTCTTTGCTATCCATAAAGCTCTTATATAATTAAATGCTAATATATTTTCAGTTATTTTGAAACTTCTGTAATGACTCTCGTATTGCTTGCTTCAAAAACGAGTTAAATTAATACTTTTTTGTGTTCAAATATTAATGTTTTGATTCTATTAAATGCAAATATTATCTATCAATAATTTATTTTTTTAAGTGATTGATATTCGTGTAAATTAAATACTCAATCAACATAATAAGAGAGTTCTAATTTTTTTTATTAAACAATTTAAGCAGCAGCAAAATTCAAAAAATCAAAATTAAAGACCTAATTGAAATTTATCAACGTTCATTTGATTCGTTTGTTTTTTTTTTTATGAATCCAAAATAATTAACATTAAATAATATCTTCAAAATGTTTCAACATTTTTTGAAAAAATTTAGAATAAAATGAAATAAAATATTTTTTAACAAAATATAATTTTTATAATAATTTTAATGAAATTTATGAAAGATTTTAAAACCATTTGAATGAAGTAGAAAAATAAACTAGGATATTTTCTGATAATGTCTTTATTAGCTGTTTGTTTTTAACTAGTAAATAATTATTTGCTTTTATTTTTGTGGAAATAATAGTAAATATTAACAGAAACAAATTACTAGAAACCAGTATCTTTAATTATTATCATTCTCTCAAACAAAATAATATCATATATAAAATGTTGCAAGAATAGTTTATTTCATAGAAAGTTTTAGAAGAAGCCTCTTATTTATAATTTTTGGAAGAGTTGGAAATAGCGAAAAGAAGCGATTTCTTCTCCATTGAAGATTATTAAAAACTTATGAACAGGATAGTAGAAATTTCATTTTCTTTTAGGATTACTTTGACGATGATTGATAGATTGAATCATATTTTCATAAATTAATTATATAGATTAATGGAGTATTCGATGAGGAAATCAACATAGAGATATTTGAAGTATGCCAAAAGAACTATAATAATTAAGTTAGAGTTGATGAGTATATCAGGAATACTATTAAGGCAGAAGATTAACTGCTAGAAAAGATTTAAATATTTAGCGACTTGAATATATAAAAGTAAAAGGAAATAGCAGAAATTTAAAAGCAATAAGAACTAATTGCGTAGAACAAGTTAGAAGTACCAATTGAATCCTACTTTAAAATTAATATTTAGAGTGTGGAAATTGTTTTGAAAAACTAAAGTAATATCCATACATCGGTAGATTTAATTTATTTAAAACTGCAATCACATGACGGATTTCTTCGTACATCTTCAGCTTAACTAAGTGAAGACTAAAGATAGGTTATTCCATATAAAGAGATATTTAATATGTATTTAATTTTACAATTTTCTGAGAACTTTCATTTTCTTTAATTAGCAAAATTATTTTTTTATTCTTAAAATAGCCTACTTTAAAAGGAATAATAAAACCTAGAGATAGAAGTTTGTGGGCTCTAAAATTAAGAAGAAATAGTTTTGTTTAGATAATCAGTTCCTTTGTATTAATATCAGTCTGGATACAGTATTAATCAAAGAATAAGAACAACATGTGAAAAAAAAGATCTTGCTGAAGCATGCTTTGTCAACATAATAGCAGAAATCAACAACGATATTGTAAGAAACAACAAAATATTTATAAAATTAGCAAACAATTTATTTGGTAAACTAAATAGCATCAATTACATTTACTATTAAAATATAAACAATTAAAAACGAATACCTAAAAGAGTTAGCTCATATTCAAAAAAAAGTTTCATTTGCAAATTATATTAGGAATTATTAGTGAATTTTTAATAAAAACAATACTTTATTAAGTAAATATGTATCTTTTAAATAATAAATTAGCTACTATAAAAATCTTTAGCAATATTATAAAATAATTACTATTTATTTTTTAAAGTATAAATTAATAGCTATTATTAAAATATAAAATTTTCACGCATAGATAAATCTATTTTAAGTTAAAATAAATAATAAATAAATTAAATAAGTTTTAACAAAATACGAAAGTTTAGTGCTTTCTTTTTACTTAAAAAATAGATTTTAATTATTATAATAAAGAAAATTAATTAATTCGATTTGGTTTTAAAAGTAAAAATAATTTTATTGTAAAAATATAGAATGGGTATTATGAAACACTTATAAGCCAGTTGATTCTGTAACAGTAAGAAAATAATGATGAAAAAGTTCAATATAAGAGCGATTTGATGTATATTCAAAGACCTTATATTAGACTGGCTAATGATTACAATGAAAAAGTAATTAAAACTCAAAAATTGAAGTAATAAAATTAGATGTAAAATCAATATTTCAATAACACTACGAATGTCATTACAAAAAGTTCGTTACCACCGAATTTTACAAATTTAGAAACAAATGATAATATGAGAGTGCCTTCTCTTCCAACTAATATTTTGAATTTAAGCTATTAATAAAGTGGACCGTTTTAAAAAGCAAAAGAATTTATAAAAGATGCAAGCAATAATAAAAATTAGCAGAAAGCTACACAAGAAGAGTAGTAAAAGTAATAATACAAAATAAATTATTTCGTATTAACTCTTTTTGCTTACTTTTTCTTCTCTGTTATCAGCTGTTTAGACAGCTCGAAATTCATGGATGTAAATTAATATATAAAATTGTAATAGCTCATTTATAATTTTAAAATAGCTGACTGCCTGCTGCTTTCTGTTTTTAATTCTTATCAATAACGCTGCTTAGCTTAATTACTTAGTTTTTTGCCAAATTATAGTTTTTATATCTTTATTACAAGACCTTGTTTATCTTTATATCCATACATAGGTAATTTAAATTTTTTTTTTTTTGCCTCTATAATCACTTATCAAAAAAAGGACTTTTAGTTTAAATTCGAAAAATCTTCTCCAACAGAAGTAGAAGCAGCTAAACTATTTAGAGGCTTAGAGAGAGTATCAATACTAGTTTCATTCATAAATGCATTTATAAGGGTATATATAAATTTTGATATTTTTTTTCTACAATGAATAATTTATTTATTAAAAAATAATTTAATATTAAAAAAACGGTTATTAAATAATACACATTTATAAATTAAAAGGTCGCTTTAATTTACTATATTCACAAGATATCAAATATATTTAGTTCATTTTAAAGTCCGTTTTATTTTGGTGTTGAACCATTTAAATTTTAACTTGGCGGAATTTATGTAAAGAATCCCTTAAACCTTCTTGATAACAAACCAGAAATAGACTAATAATACGGAACAAATTATTGAAAAAGATAGCTTTCTTATGCATTTACTTAAAAAATTCATGTTGCATTTAAAAAATTATAAAATAATTTAAAAATTATTTAAAAAAATAAAATAATTTATTTTGATTTTTCATTTACATTTTTATTTACAAACAAAATTTAAATTTTTTATAAACAAACAAACACATTATTGCATTAATCGATTCATTTTTACTTCCAGATAACTTCAATCAAATAAGAAATATTATCATTAATAATGATGTTAGACTAATGAAATTGCTTAAAATATTTCCAATAGTTTTGGAATCTGTTGTAGAGGGATTTTCAGTTGAATCACTACTTGAGCTATTTTTCACAGATTTGTTACTTGGTTTTTTCTTTTTAGAAGTGGTTGAGTTTTTGGAATCAGTTGAGCTATCTGTAGAGGTTGTCTAAGCATCATTATCTGTGGAGGTTGTCTAAGCATCTTTATCTGTTGAGGTTGTCTAATCATCTTTATCTGTAGATTATTAGCTATTTTAACTTGTTGAAGCACCACTTGAAGAATTTGAGGCACTTTGATCTGTTTTATCTTAAGACTGTTAGGTAGGCTATATTGTTTATTGATTTTTAGATTTACCCAAACCACCTCCTAATCCACCTGATTTAGGTAATGTACATGATCCTACGTAGTTGCAAGTTGAAGCCTATAAAGCACTAATCAAAAGATTTTTTAAACTAGCATTGTCAGGTGTTGGTGGTACAGTAGAAACATTGGTATTTTATGCTTAGGCTGCAGTTAATTCTTCATCATAGCATTCGCCTATTAATTTTGCATTCAAAGTACAAGAAGTTGTTTGTTATTAGCAATAACTAGTTTACTTTGATTTAGAGGTATCAGTGTACTACAATAAAACGGCAGCTTGATCATAGTTTTTAGCTTAAATTTAATCAATGAACCCAGTAAGTAATTTTAAGCCAGACAAAGTTAAGTCATAGTATATTCTAACCAAGGCCATTTAAACAATAGCGGGAGTAGTTTGGTAATTGGTGAATATAGTTTAGAGATCCGAAACAGCAACATCAGCTGATGATGTTAAAAGTTGTAAAATTTAGTCTGTTGTTAATGGTTAATTTCCTGAAACAATATTGTTTAAACTATCTGAATCTAATGAGAGCATCTGTTGCAAGTTTTGTTGTTATCTTTGGGTGTTCAAATTATATCCTACACCAATAAGTTTCTATCCTGATATATTTGTATAAGCACATCTACAACCGCCTTCTACATCTAAAATAGTTTCTTCAATAGATTTTAAATTACAGTCTTAGTCTCCAGTAGTAGCTGCTTGAGTATTAATCCCTATAAATAGATAAGATAAAACTAGTATAAGGTAAAACTTATTTTTCATCATTTTCTTTTACTTTAATGATATTTGTTTGATTCAAAAAATTAAAAGAATTGCTGATTCTGTATTATAATTTTGCTTTATTTTTCGAAAAAGATTAATTAATATTTACATTAATATAAATACGTTTTGTATCTATTTACTCTATTAGAGATCATTAATTATTAATAAAAAATACTTATAATCATAGAACTTCTGCAAATATCAATCGTTTTGTCCAAACGTTTTTTCCATTCTCTAATAATTTATCATATTTATATAAAAAGAAAGAACATATAATTATACTTTTCATTTTCGTTTTTATTTTAAAGTCTTATTTTTATCTTAAAATCTAAAATAATTTTATTAAACCTATGTCTGGTTTTGTCTCAGTTAAAAATCTAAATAAATTCCATTTTTAAAAAAAATAAATTAATAATCCTAAAATTGCGATATTATTCTATTTATATAAGAAATATCATTAAGTTTTTACCAAAGAAAAATAATATGATATCAAACAGAATTAGATAAATCAACACACATATTTGTGCTTAATCACTTTTATTTTTAAAGGAAATTATAATATATGTTTTTTTGTATTTCAATTAAATTTAAATTTCAAATTTTTTATAAGTAAAAAACAAGAGATAATAGGTATTTTTTCGAAATATCTTTATTGGTTTTATATTTTTTATTTTTTTAATATAAATATATTTTATCTAATAATTATACCGTTATCCCTCTAATTAGGACTCAATTAATACAATGCAAAATCTAAAATTAGCCTATATTTTTAAAGCTTAATTTTTTTAGGTAAATAATTTTAACTTTGGTCTTAAATTAGAGGAATAATGGTAAATTTTATTTTTTTAATAGTGCTCAAAATATTTTATATCATATTTATATATTTAAAAAATTAATTGAAAATACATTTTATTTAAAATAAAAATTTAAATTTAATCTAGATAAGCAAGCTCAGTAAGTAAAAATGATAAAAAATATGTCTCAATAGCAGATAATTATTTTTATCTTTCTTAAATCTAAATATTTTGATTAAAATTAAAAAAAAAAAATCTTCAATAAAAATTATAAATAATTTATTTAAAAATAAATTTAAAACTTAATTTAAAATAATAAATTTAAAAAATTTAAAAATATTTTAAATTATTGCATTTAAAAATTGATATTTTCATTAAATTAGTTATTAATCTATTTGGAAGTATGTAATTTCTTTGGATTAATAAAATAAAAAGATTTAAAGATAGATTTTATATAATATTCTAAAAAAATATTCAAATTATATTCATCAAATAGATTTATTCAATAATCAAATAGATTATTTATTCCATCTTAAAATCTGATTAAATTTACCTAAAATAAATTCAAATATTCCTACTATTTTATTTGTTTGTTTGATTGATTGATTTATTGCTTGCAAACTTACTTTCTTTCTTTATTCCTTCCTTAACTTAAAATTATGAATTACAAATATAAATTAATGAATTAATTAAATATCTCTACAAACAAAATAAATAAATATTTTTATTTTCAGCTAGAATAGAATAGTAAAAAAGCATAAACAAATATAACAATAGTATCAAAGATTAGCATTAAATGAACGACATTTACATAGAGCTTAAAGATATAGCCATAAAAAATAATATCAGATTTTCAACAACTTCGTCAACAAGAAATTCTGTTTAGGAGTTCAACCCGGAGTTTAGAGCTATTATAAATAAAGTATAGACAACAGTTCAATTGATTAAGATGAATAATGAGCAAATAGAAGAACTTAAATAAGATTTAGTCGGCACAGCCTCAACTGAACGTGAGAGAGGTATTTATATTTTCTGCTAAAGTTATAATTAAGCAAATTAAAAAGACAGATTTGTTCATTTATGTTTTTAGGCATTTTCTTGAGCTATTTATTTAAATTGAAAAATAGAAATTAATGCTAAAATGCAAAACTTAGCCTCTCAAAACATGAGACATACAAATAAAATAAAAGAGTTAATGTAAAAGATAAATGATGATTTAGAAAAGAGTTAGAAAGAGAATCCAGTGAGTAATTTAAATTTGAATTATTATGAAGTTAATTATGTTGAATTCATTTTTTTAATAGGATGAGCCAGAAACTTAAGCAAAGGTATTTTAAATAAGAGCAATTCAAAATGAAATCAAAGAAGTGTTGAATGAAACTTAAAATGTACATTAAGATTATAAAGCAGCAGCAAATGCTAAAATTAAAAGATAAATGTATATCCTTAACCCTAATCTCACAGAGGAAGAATAAAAGAAAATTCTTTAAGATCCTAAAGGAATGGAAAATTTTGTAATGAAAGAGCTTTTAGGTTAACCTAGCTTGCAACTCCAATATGCTTTAGAAGATGCAAAAGAAAAGAGTCTAGGAATAAGAAAACTAGAATAAGTAATAGATTTTCTAAAATATATTTAATTCGAAGTTAGTTAATAAAGAAAAAATTAATAGATAAATTTAAAAATAATATTGACATCTAAAGAATTTAAAGATAATTTAATTTTCATCAGAGAATTTCTATTGGTTATTTACTGAATTAAAATAGAGCAAAATAATATAGAAGATATTTATTAAATTTTATACTTATTTATTTTTTGTAAGTATAGAGCTGCTAGTAGATCTTTTAGCAATTAAATGAGATTTCAGCACTAGTAAAAACTTAAGGAGAAATGATAGATGACATAGAAATTCATTTATAAAAAGCATAAGATTACATAAAAAAGACAAATAAAGTACTTGAGAAAACCAAAGCAACTTCATAAACTAATAGAAAGGTAAGAAATAAATGATTAAGATAATATTTATCTTATTAAATATTTATTTATAAAATAGAAATTGTGTTGTATTGTCTTTCTTGGGTTGGGAATATTAGCACTTATTCTAACTCCTTTCATAGTCTAAGCTGTTAAAAATAATTGAAATTTTTATGAGGAGGAAAAAAATTTTATACAAAAAGCAACTAACCAAAACTAAACAATGAAAAAAATAGAAATTTTAATTAAGAAAAAAAAGTATTTAATAATAAATTAGTTTAATTTAATAATAATAATAATAAATAAGTAAATAAATAAATAAATATATTTGTAATAATTATATAATAATTAGAATAAACTTAGTAATGTAATTTTAATCCATTTATAATAAGTTTTATATGTGTTTTCAAAATCTTTAATTCAACTAATTTTTCCAATCTACATCAAATATCAAATCTCAACAATTTATTTTTGATAGTTTTGAGTTTTTTTGCAAACTTAAACAATCTATAAATTTATTTTCATAAATAATTACATTACTTACATTATGTAAATGATGACTACTAATTCAAAACGGGGAGTGGAGAGAGAAGGGGGGGGGGGGGGGTATAAATGGGGCATATTTATTTTATTTTTTAATACTTATTAAAAAAAAAGAAAAAAATTAATAAAAGTAAGAAAAAAATTTTTTTTTTGTTTCCCTCTTAACTTAAAAAAATATGCCTAATATATTAAGTATTATATGCTTGTATTCAATCTATAAAATTTGAATAACTAATTAATTTTTAATTCAAACTCAAAAAAAATTCAAAAATATTATGATTGCTAAGAGAGAGAGCAATAATAATATTTTGGGGGTCGAAATTTAATTATGAAATTAAATTTTGAGATTGAATGATGCATTTTAATTTAATCTAATGTTAATAATTTATAATCTATTTTCTATACATTTAGCTGTATACTTGAGGTAAGTTATGATTGAAATATTGTTATTTATACACATTAAAAATATAAATACGAAAATATTAATATTTACTGGTTTTTAATTAGTTTTTATATAATTATTTGTTTATTTTTATTATATTTATTTTAGGTGTTTTCATAATTTGGTTAATAAGATAATTAGTATTTATTGATTGGTTGGTTGGTTGATTGCTACAATTATAGTTAATAAATAAATTTAAGTGTTAAGGTTGTTTAGTTTTGTCAAATGTAGATGTTTATTGAAAGTTTTTTTAACTCTTCAATCACTTTTTAAGTTTTATTCACATTTAATAAGTTATTTTTTAAATATATATTTTCAAGCTTTTTTTGGTTTGAGTTAGCATTTTGGAATTTTTAATGTACGAAATCTAAAAATTTATCACTAATCATGTTATCCTATAAATAAAGAGTAGCTATATTGCTTGAATTCTTTATTATATTTTAAATCAAGCACTAAGCACCTTTGTCAGAAATCTTGTTTCTTTATAATTTCAAGCTTTTGAGGTGTTAGTTTTGCTTTAATGCCTCACATATTTTTAAGATTCCTTCATCACCCATATCTAAAAATTATAATCAAATTTTATCATAAATATATATCAAAAATTAGGAAGTAAGTAAATAAATAAATAAATACCTGCATAAGTGAAATCAGCTTATTCAATTGTATCTTTATTGACTTCATTTAAAATGGAAATAAACTTTTCATTTAATCCCTTTGCCTTTTAATCGCTATTTCTTTCCTTCTAAGCATCAATTTATATTTTATTCAAAATTGACTCTCCCTAATTAATTAATTTTTATGCAGCAGATCCAGTTAGATGAAGATCATTGTGGTCTTTTATTTATACATCTATATTGTTAGGTAGTTCAATGTTTTTTCCAAATAATTCTTAATCTATCCCTTCTAAAAGTTGAGGTTCGCTGAGATGGCTTTTACCTAAACTGCTTGTTACCATGAACTCCTCCACATTTACTTTATTCTTAAAAAATAATTTTAGGATAATAAATTATTTATTTATTTCTTTTTATAAAGTTAAAACTAAATTTCAAATGCAGCAGCTGACAAAAAATAAATAAATAAATGTTTTATAAAATAACAAATTAAATTTTACAAAAAAGTTAGGAGAATTAAACTTAGAGCTTTATTTTGTCATCATTAAAACCGAATCATTAAACTATTCATTGATATCATCATTGTTAAGTAGCAAATTGTCATCTAACAAATCATTATTAAATATACTATGAGTTTTTTTATTTGAAATAGTTTGTAATCCATTTTAGTTATTTTGTTAATGGAACTAACTAGCATTAGTATGCTGTTAATTAGCAGATTATCCATTTTGATTTTAACCATGGCTTCGATTACTATAATGATGACCGTTTAGACTACCATTGTTTCCATTCCCATTTCCATTTCCTATTTTTTATTTCCCCTTGATTTATGGAGAATCTAATATATCTCCACCACCAACTGAAACTCTATGTAATTCACCATCAATTAGCTTAAATTCATTTTCTTTACTGATAGTTTTAAATAAATAAAATAATTTAACTTATTGATACAAAAATTTTATATTATTAAATATTATTCACCTTAGTTTTTTTTTATTTTAACTACAAAGCTTTCAAATTTTTTTGATATTTTATAAATTAATAAAAATTTGAAATTAAAAAATAATATGAAAATATTTGGGTAGGTAAATAAAGATAGTGCATTATACAAATTTATTATAAATAATTAAGTTACTCTGAGGCTTTTCTATCAATTTTTTCATTAAAGACATCAATTGATTGTCTTGCTAAAGACAATTCTGACTAAGAAAACGGCTTTCTTTATAAAAAAGTAAATATGAAATTTAATAAATAATACTTTATTAAATTTACTAAAATAAAAATTTTTTTGTATGTAATAGATTAGAGAGTTCATTATCTTATCTTGACGAGACTGATATTAATTTGTCAAAGAATGTTCTATAGTTATGTGCAAAGTCAACATAAACTGTTTCAAATTAAAATTCTTCTAGCTACTTTTCTAGATTTTAGTTTGCTTATTCAATCAGCTTTAATAACTCCTATCCTTGATTAATAATATCATTTTAATTTTCCATTCTCTGATCTAACATAAGATCTAATGAATAGTTTTCAGTGTTATTCTATTCACACAAAACAAGTAACCTATTTTTGGCACTATTTATTTATAGTATATTAATAAATTAAAATATTTTTATAATTAAATAATTTGTTTTAGTAGGTTAAATTAGTAAATACAAATTGACTCATTAGGTCAATCATTTTTTTTGCAAAATGAAATAAATTAAATTATTTATTGAGATAGGTAAAAATTTAAAAATTCAAAATTCTAAATTAAAAACTAGCTCTTAGAAGTTTTTTAAATTTGTAAATTTTATTACTCTACTTTCCATTTCTCTGTCATTTCAATAGCATCTTTTGGTGCTTCAGTTAAGAAGTGTAAGCACTTTTTTTCCATCTCAGAGAACCTCTCTTTGACTTCTTTGATCGACTCTTCTTTTTTCTGCTAGAGTTTGTTCTCGATTTCCTGTAGGCATTAGAAAATAAAATTAGTTTTGCTTAATGCTTAGAACTTCAATATACTGTAAATTTTATTTGTATTTCTTGCAAAACATTTTTTAAATTAGATTACAAATAATCCTTCACAGTTTAAATGTGATTTTCATCAGTCAAATAGCATTGCTTTTTTTCAATATTTTCAAACATTTACAATAAATATTCTGCCCTTGTACTAATTTCCTTTAGAACATCCTCTTCGCTCCTAACTAAATGGCCTTTATGCCTGCCAAAAAGAGCACAGCTCGCACAAATTTTTATTCTGCAGTCAACACAAACTATTCATAAATTTTATATTAAAAAAATCACATGATTGTCTCATTTTTTTCAAAACATTTGCTCAAATTGCTTGCTTTTGGTCCTAAAATAAAATTGCATTTTCAATCAATAACTAACTTAATAATCGCTAAAGTTCAGCCTTGAGAATTGCTTTTATCTACTTAAATTCTATAATATATATTTATTAATAAAATGAAGTACCTATATCTAGTTTTTTAAAGTGATCTTAACAAGACTTATCATCAAATGAAGATATATGTACATTGCTATTCCTATCACTTTCTTCGCTAGTCATTGTTTTAATTGGAGTGAAATTCTCAGAATATCTATCGTTTTCTGTATGAACTGTTGTTGAACTCATTAAGCCTGTCCTTTTTATTATTATAAGATGTTTTGCAATATTAAATATATGATTGATAATCTAATATAAGCTAATTATCCTCAAAAATATTAAAATTTAAATTACTATTGCTTCATTTAGGATTATAATTTTTTCTTCTTTTGAATCATTCTTATAAGCGAAAAATTCTTAGGAAACTATATAAGTTCATTTCTATTTTAAGGTTCTCTAATTTTAAACAAGAAAATGGATAGCTATTTTATTTTTTATTGATTTAATTTTTTTACTAGTCTTCAGGGCAAATAATCTGCTAATTAGCAGACAATTTATCTTAAATGCATTATGAACACACACTATGTCCGCATTCTGGTAGCATTCTTGGCAATTTATCACCCGTGTCATCAAATAACTCATTACACATCAGGCATAACAATTCATTATAGTCATCTACAATCATTTTAAAATAACTTAATCGTTTAAACTGCCTTTAAAAGCTAAATTTATTTGTCTGCTAAAAATGTTAATATTTAGAATTCCTATTTAAATAATCAGTACGTTTATATGTATTAATTTATTTGCTTTTCTTTTAAGCTAAACAAATTTTTTAATTAATTAATCAATTAATTTTGTTTAGTAACAACAATAACAAACAAATATACTCTTCAAAATATAATACATAAAAAATAAATACAGTATCTTTGATGTTAAATTATTACAATTGATCATTACCGAACATATTTTAGAAATATATTCTTAATTATCATAATCTTACGGAGTAATGAAAAAATAAATTTGATGATAGGACACACTTAAATTATCAAGTAATACTACAATTAATAATAATTGTTCTGCATGAAAATTTTCGATATCACTATCATTAAGCATATAATTATTACTAAAAATTAAAATTTGAATTTAGTATTTCAACTTAAACTGAATAAGTAAACAAAAACATAAAATTTGATTTCATTTAATAGATTAGAAAAAAAAAGAAAAATAAACTTTTTATAATTTTGATCAAAATAATATTTAAATATATAGGTAGAATTATGTAATAGATTAACAAGAACTAATTTGTTTAAAAATTATTAAAATAAATTATTTTGTATTCAAATAATAAAAAGATTTGTTAATTATAAATAAACATTATTTAGTTTAATTAAACATAAAATAAAATAAATTTATTTACATTTATTATCATTTATGTTAATATTTTTAAAAGATAGTTTATTTTAAATAATTTTAAACAAAAATAATAAATAAGAGTTAATTTTAAAATATTGTCTAAGTTTAATAAATTAATTGATAGGTTTGTTTAAAAATTAAAAAAAAACAGACTAATAAATTGATATCATTTTGTTATATTATATGAAATATTTTTGGTTTTTAAATATTATATAATAAATAATATTCAATCAATTGGTATTTTATTTATCTTAAAAGTAAAATCTATAATAAAAATTAAATTTAAATTAATTATTTGATATATACATAAAAATATTATCTAATGTTAATATAAAATTCATCTACATTTCAAATGATATAATTCCAGTAAAATCAACACAATTAATTGTAAATAAATTTAATATAAATTAATCTAATGCATATCTTTAATAAATTTTATTAAATATTGTAGCTCAAAAAATCATAACAGCCTTAAATTAATTATAAATTTAATTAAATTTTAACATCAATCAAAAATAAAGAGATATATTTTTTTTATTGATAGAAATTTAAAATTTAAAAAATTACAATAAGTTAATGTATATTTATTAACTATTACATATACATTAAAAAAGTTAGAATTATGTATGATTAATAGTAATAAATACAAAATAATGTTAATAAACATGCTTATTAAATATATATTTAATTAATACAAAATAATAAATAGGTTATATTAGTAATTGGAAAAGTTTGTATAAGATTTTTTATTAGCTAATAAGCAATAATTTAATTGAATTTATTGAAAATCTATCTTTAAATTTTTATTTTTTTATTTTTTTGATAAATTTGCTTGAAATATGAAGATTTTTTCTTCGAAAATAATAAATACCATTATAACTAGAAACTTATTTTTGTATTCTTCAATAAACATATTTACGAGGTTATCCCATATGATTAACAATAATGACACTTACTGATTTTGAATCAAAAGATAAATCAGTTCTATTTAATTTCTGATTAGATATATTTGTGGTGCTTTAATTGTTAGTATCTCTATCTGTGGAGATGTTTCTAGTTCTCTTCCCATTTACATACTTTAAATTTTTTGCACTTATTGCTCTCTATTGGAGTTAAATTTTAAGAAATAAAGATATCGAAAAAGTCAAATAAAATAACTTCAATTATAAATAAATTTAACAAAAAATAGTAAGTTTAATTTTATTTACTTGGTTTGGTTTGAAAGATTAATTGAAATGATAGTTTGTTGATTATTCTCCAAATTATTTAACATAAGTTTCTATTGTATTTGATTATTGCATCTGTTTCTTTTGCATCTCTACTATTTTATCTTAAGTTTACATCTGTTTTTCTTCAAAGAAGTTATAATTTTTAGCATCATTTAAAGCCTCTTCTTAGTCAATTTAATTTTCCTACTTTTAAACTTCTAATTATTTCTTTGAACTAGTATGTTGCTTTTAGTAATCTCCCAAAGTTACAATTTAATTAGTTTTCTTTATAATTTATTGTACTGATATCTGTTATGTTAAAATAAAAGTCAATTAAATAAATAACACAATTAACCAATAAATATTCATTATTGCATTATATTTTTAAATTTTAAATGTTTACTAATAATTTTAAAAGAGAAAATATTGCAAAAATATATGGTTATTCTAATCTTTTTAAATATTAATTTTTATATTTTAAATGTTGTTTCTAGAATCAAATGATATGAAAATTTATTTCAAGTGTTTATTTTTAAAAATGCTCATATCATTTCCTATTAATAATTTATTTGTTCAAAATCAGCTAATTTTAAAATTTTTTAAATTTAATTATAATAAAACTACTAAAAAATCATCAATTCAAGTAAAGCTTACATGAGATTTCTAAAAACATTTATGTGATTTTATCAAGTGAAGCTCATGATTCCTGTTGTAAGAAAGGTTGAGAGCAAAACTGTTTAATTTAGTTTAATTGTGTAGCTATTTTATTTCTTAATTCTAAGGGTCAGTTTTGCTATTTTATAATGTCTTGTTTTATGATAGCCTTTTAAAGTTATTTTATTTCCATGTATCTAGTTCAGGAGTGTAGGGCCTAGTTGTAGGACCGCAAAAAGTAACTTTATCTTGCTGATTTTCTTGCTGAGAGTTATTTAAAATTTGTGATTTTTATGAGCTTTATTAAACTTACTGGTTTTAAGATTACTGCTAGAGCACATGTATATTTTTAGTTTTATAAGTATTTTATTCTTGGTTTTACTAATGAAAAATCTAATTTTATTCTTCTTACTATTTTTTCTAGTTGAAATCTTCTGCTATCTTTTGATAAACTCCTAAAAAAAATGTAGAGCCTAAAGTTTTACTCATTTTTTCTTTGTTGGATTCTTTTTTTTAAAGATTTTTGAGATGTTTACTCACTTAACATTTTGCATGCTTATTTCCTTTTAAAAAATACTCTAAAATATCAAGTTTTGGTTTTTTTTCATTGTTCGATTTTGGAAATGTCTCTTCATCATGACTATCATGAGATTCATCTGGTTGTGTTCGTAAGTGGAGAGAAATGCTTTTTTATGAAACTATTTTATTTTCTTTTTATTACTCTATTTAGCTTTAAGATTTTATGTAATAATTTGTGAGAGCTTCTGCTGTATTATTCTAATGTTCCTTAATTTTCAAAGTTATATTCAATGTATTCAGCTACTTATCTCTTTAATTGTGTGCAGAAGCAGATTTCTTTTACAATATAATTCTCTTACATTAGTCGTTTGACTGCTAATTTTTATTTGTTCTTTTTTGCTTTGCTACTCCCCCAATACTTTCTTAGTTGCTTGGAATCTCCTTCTTTTTCTGATTTTCCATTTCTAAATAGATAATTTTTTAGTAGCAATCTCTAAATTGATTCTTGTCATCTTTGTATTTCTTAAAATAATATTAAATAAATCTTTAGCTAAATAAATAATTACTAGCAAGTGTTCTCTTGATGAAGTATCCCTTATTTAAAATTTTTCATTGTAATTGCTTTAAATTATTTTCTAAAGGTTCTTAAATTTTTGAGAATTGAATTTCTCTTTTTGCTTTATTGCTTTTTCGAAAGCAATTCTAATGTCCAACTGGTCAGTAATAAGTTTCAGGAAATGTTGCTTCTCAATAAAGTAAACTTTGCACTCATATGAGTTGCAGATAGCGCTAGAGTTCCTATAGTCTTAACTTAGTAAAAGCTCCTCCTCACCAATATATTACCCAACAGAAACACAAGCTAATGAGTGCCTCTATACATTCGGTTAAATTTGCCGATAAGCATATTTCTCAATATGATTTTCTGGAGGTACCATTTTTAGCTAAAATTATTATTTGAATAATTTAATATTTTTATTAAAATATAATTTTATATATAAAAATAATGGTTTGTGTATAGATGAAACTTTAGTTTTCTTTTAAAATTTTACTTTTAATTGGTATTCCTTAATATACTGAAATAAGATAATCTTATTTTAGGTTAGATTGGAATAAATAAGGCAAATAAAACAAATATACTCAAATAATTTAACTTAATAGATGATGTTATGATAAAATTTCTATCACATTATTTAACATTTAAATAAAACCTAAAATAAGCAAAAAAGTGAGATTTGAGTTAGAACTTTCATTTACATTTAAAAATTGTTAATTCATGGTTTTATTTAGTAGATAATTAAATAATTATTTTAAGCATGATATTAGCATTAAATAAGCTAATTCTAAAAATTTTATGCCAATTTGAACTAATTATTTAATAAAAAGTATTATTTTTTATTTCATTAAATTTTCTTAATAATGATAATGTGTTGTTTTACATCCTAAAATTGTAATATTTAAATTAGGAGGAATATAATAAATAGTTTATGAAAAATGTATCATTGCAAATTATATCGGAAAAATTTTAAATTAATTTATCTAAAATAAACATTTTTTAAAGGTGATTACTTCTTTAACAATTTCAATTTCCCCTTGTGTTATTAAATAGCATCCATTTATCTCTTCATTCTGATTGTATATCACTTACCCTCTTTTGAATTTTTGCTTCTTCAAATATGGGACCATTCTTCCCATTAGTCTTCTTAGATGAGGTATTTCAGGATCTAGACTTTCGATGAGCTGATAAAAATTTAAATATTAAAAAATTATTTAAATAATTATTAAAAGATAAAAACTACTCTATTTAGTTTTTTATTGAATTTAGATTCTTCAATTTCTTTGAGAATTTCTATATATTCTGTTTTGCTGATACAACACAATTCACAATCATCTATGCATAATACTGCTTCTCTCCTGCTTTTGTTATTTAGGATATCAACTCCTCCAATAGCTTCACCTGATTATAAAATTTTGCCAAAAGTGTATTTAAAAACATGCCCATCAAAAAGATATTCGTAAATGCTTCCATAATATTCACCTTCTCTATTTTTTTAAGTTTAATTATTATTTATAATATACTTAACCTGAGTTATATATATATTTACCCTTCAACAGATAAATCAAATTGTTTGGCTTAATCCTCTATAATTTATTAATACTCTTTAGAGAATTATTGTTTAACAATTTTAGGAATAATTGAGTTGATTATTTCTAAAGTCTACATACTTTTTGTACTCCCTCTGTTTGATTTTGTTACCTTATTTTTTTATTTTACAAAAAAATATTAAAATTTTAACTTTAAACGATTAAACCTGAATTTTATCTGAAAAGTAAATAATTAAAATGTACTAGCAATAAAATATAATCAACTATTTTAAAAAATAAATATGTATTTCAGTTGAAAATCAAATATTGCTTCTTAATAAAATTGGTTGTTTTAAAAATAATTAATAGAAAGGTTTTCTCTTAAATAATCAAATTTAAGAAAAATAATTTTAAATATTAAATTTATTACAACTTTAAGTGAACTTCTACTATTACTGTTTTTATTGCTTTAAATGCAATGTTATATTTCCAATTATGCAATAGATTGCTCTGCTTAGTGCTTTAGTTTAAATGGTGAAGGATTAACAGAAGGTTAACGGATAGGTGAAATCGATTAAAGGTTAAAAAATGATTATTTCTTTTTACTATCTATTGGAGTCTAACTAGATTGTGGAGTCAAATCAGATATAATAATTCTAGGTGAATCTTCCCTTATTAAATTTGTTATACTTTATCTATTAATAGAATCTTGATGATGAAAATTGCGACCTAGAAAGGTCTTTATTCTACTTGAAGGTGAAGATTCATAGAAAAGAGCTACTTACTTCTATAAATTCTTTGCTACTTTAACAGGTAAATTTTACTTTTCTTGTTCAATTACATCATCCCTTTTCGGAATCAATAAACTTACTTTTCCTTCAAGAAGTATATAAAAATATTCTGATTTTTCATTTTGTTTAAATAAAAACTCGCCTTTATCTTGAGTCATATAACGTAACTTTTTACAAAACTTTTCTAATACTGTTGTTTATCTAGTTATATCTAATTTAGAGCATATTTTATCAAAATAAGGTAGTGTCCTAAAGTATTGCTGCATTTTTTAAATATCATAAAATTATCTATTCTTTGGGTCTTCCATGATATAGTTTTTAATGCTGCCATATGTGATTTTTACTTGACCCCTTTTTGTAGGGCTCTTTCCAGGAGACAAATTCGACCCACTTTTTACTAATGAAATTCTTTTAATCAAACCCAATTCCTGAATGTCATCTGTTTGATTCATTATTGGTCGCTATTTATTTTGTAATTTTTTTGGTATAAAACCAAATTATTAATAATTTTTTCAACTATAATTTGACTGATTAGACAAATAGATTAATAGATAGATTGATTACTTACCAATTATTTAATTTTAATAATTATTGAATTTTTCTTATCAAATAAATAAATGGATGAAGAAATTAATTTTTATAAAAGTGACAAATATATTGGTTATAATTTCTTAAAGTTATTTGCTTGTTTAGATATTTATCCAATTATTTCATATTTATTTTTACATACAAAATATGTAAGTTAAAAATAATAAAGTCTTATTTATTTATTAATTAATTTATGCTAATTATTTATTTAATTATTTTTTTTTCATTTAATTTTAATTTACTAATTTTTTCCAATTAATTTCATTAACTGTAACAAGAAATTATTTTCTTATTTTGTCAAAAATAATTTTTATTTTTTAAATCTGTTTTAAGTCACTGATTATAGGATAACAATTCCTTGAGGAAATCGGCTGCATCTTGTACACATTATTTAGCTTCTTTCATACCACTAGGAGCATCGTAATTCAAAAATCCATGAGGCATCTAATCATAAACGACCATTTTAACATCTTTGTTTAAATTTCTATTGATTTATAACACAAATAATTTTTAAACTAAATTATTTATTTTAACTTTTAACAATTTTTACTCTAACTTCTAAAGGAATCTCCAACATTCGTCATGTAAAGGATCATTTGTTCCTACGAGAATTCTTGTTGGTGGTAGTTCTCTAAGTAGCTTTTTTTAATTTAATTTTAAATATAAAATTCAAGATAGATTCAAATCAATTTTACTTCATCACTAGCATATATAGGAGAAATAAAAGGATCAGATTCTGGCCTTAAACCAATTTATTCAGGGACATAAGAATCTAAACACATTTTAAGGAATGTATGAGGTAATATTTAATCATCCAAAGCTAAAAGAAAACTAGGAGTAAAGTATCTTAAATTAAGATTCAAAGCTGATTATTTTTATAAATTTAATTAGCATATGTATTTTATTTTTTAATAATTCACCTGGATAAGCTATAACTATTCCATCAGGAACTCTGACTCCACTCTTTATGCATCTTAAAGTTAAAGCTAATTTAATATAATTTATTAATTATGCTTCTTAAGTGATAATCAAATCAAATTAATTAATTACCAGTAACCAAGTTTCCACCTGCAGAATCACCAACTAAAACAACTTTCTTTGGCTTTATATCTTTAAAAAAATATTATTTATTTTTTAATTCTTTGACTAAAAAAAGGTATTTGTTTACTAAAAAAGCGAGATACAAAATTGAGAATCCAATTATAAGCTTGCCAACAATCATCTAGAGCCTCTGGATAAGGATGCTTAGGAGCTTTTTTATAGTCAATAGAAAAAATGGGTACATTTAAGTTATTTGCCCACTAACGAGAATATGTCTGGTGACAACGAGAACTCATGGCAACAAATCCACCTCCATGAATGTGAATTATAATTGAATCATAATAAAGCTTCTTGCGATGAAAAATGCCTTTAACCTTTTCAAAGAAATTCTAAAAACCTTTTTATAAATAAAAATTTTTAAAAAATAATATATTTATTTGTTCGAATAATTAGTATTATCATACTATCACATACTTATTAAGTATAAATCTAAGACAATCCATACATATTTGCACCTATTTTTTTTGCATGTTTTATTTATTCATATTTGTTATTATCATTTTTTGGGATTTAAACATTTTTTTATGGGTTTAATATTTATTAAATCAAGTAAAAGCAATATAATGATAGATTAAGAATTTATGTTTTGAAATTTTCTTTCAACAATTTTTAAAAAAATATTTCAAAATATGCTAGGAACCTCTTTAATTTTTGCGAATGTAGAGTTATTAGGTTAGAGGAAATATGGTAATTAAATAAGTAAATAAATAAATACATAAAAATAAATATACCTGATTGGTTTTATACTTCCTCTTCTACATCCATGTCAAAATTATCTCTTTCATTAACTGATGGCCTAAATAGCTATGAGGGGGCTAGAATACGGATCTTAATTTTGGATTCATCTTTTTTAAATAAATCATTATAATACTAATCCTCATCTTTCATTTCAAGTCTAACTCCTCCTTTCATAGAAATCCTTTCTATTTTATTGTTAGTTCCATCTTCATATTCTTTTTAAATTGACTCTAAGGTAATTCTTTTAGCCACTGGGTTTAAATATATTTTTTTGTTATATTTTATTGAAGGGAACATAATGCTCATGGCTACTTTTACGAATCCCTAATCCATTAAGTTCCATACCTTTTTATATTTATTTTAAATGGTTTTTTTTCTAATTGTTTTGCACAATAAAATACTTGAATGGCTGTTGTTGTACGTGGCTCAGAGAAGAAAACATGAGCCTTTTTTTGAGCTTTTTAGCTTTAAAAAAAATAATAAATTGCTCCAAAATTTTAGTATAAATGTTTCTCAAATTAAGTATTTTATTCAGCCCCTTTTGCCACCATTGCATTTGCCAGTAAGATTCCTTTCACTATTTTTTTGAATGACTTCTTTAGTTATTCTTTAGGAGCAAGCTGCTTAAATATAGTTCTTTTTCTCAATCTAATCCATATAGGATCATTAGGATCTAGAGAAAATAGATCTTTCTATTATTGTTCAAAAGGTAATTTAAATGGTGAAGGTGAGTGAATTATATCAATTTATCAATAAAAAAATGATTTTAAATGATTTCTATTCAAAAAAAATCATCAAAACAAAACAAATTTTTGTTTGTTTTACTTAGTCAAAAACAGTGGCGTAAGGGAAAACTTAAATTGTGGTCTTGAGTTTAGAGTTAGCAATCTTAATATCATTAAAATGGTCAATATAGTCGTCTGATTTAATGTCAATTTTAAGCAATTCTTTGTAGTGGTATTCAATTTCATTAAATATATTTTCAATCAAGTATTTCAAGGTAGATTATAGAATCTTTTAAGTTATAATAAAAATTGAATTAAATAACAAAATTAGTCATAAAAATAAATAAATTATATTAATTTCTATTTGAAATTACTGGGAGATTAACATCATTTTTTGATTACACATAAATGCAATAATTTTAGAGAGCTGAATATTGTTGAGAGAGATCTCTAGCTTCTTAAGGTTTTAAGTCACTCACTGCCAAAATTTAGGCTACTTCTTATATCTAAATAAGAGAGAGAAATAATGTCTTTTAGACATTTAAAATCAAATCTATGAGCTTATCATTGTCTTCAAATTGCGTAGTCAAATTGGGAGTATAATCAATAATACTTTGAATAAGGTCAATTGCTGTATTAATTTTAAAATAAATATTTCAAATAAAATATGCTATTTTAAAATAAAAATTATTAAGCTTAATGTGTTAAACTTCATTAAAATATTTGCTTCTTTAGTCGAATTATTTACATGTTTTTAAAAGTTCTTTTAGCTCCTCAGAAAGTTTAAGTCTTTCTAATTCACCTTAAATTTCAGAGATACTAAACTAACTTCTTAATATAGATTGTCTAAGACTTTCTCTTCTTGAATAAGTTCTTTAAACTTCGCTTGACATCATATTTTACAGTCTCAAATCTAATTCTGGTCTGTAAATGTTATCTTCAACTTCCATCTAGTTATCTTATTTATTTGGTTTAATCTAGCTTTTGTTCTCTTTTATTTGAGAAATCATCATTCCTTGTTAGTTTAGTTCAAACTGTTCAAGGATTTTGCTTTATCTTTCTTCTTGTTCATAGTCATCAATATCAATGTCATCTATTTCTAAATTTTTTAACTTGTTGTCTAATATATCTTAAACTTTGTGATCCATTTTTGAAAATAAAAATATTAAATATCTCCTTTTTGCTTATTTATTTATTTTTGATGAATTACTAATGAATGAGTGTATTAATCTAAATTATTGATTTATAATATGATTATAAAATACAGCCAAGAAATATCTTAACTTTTCTACTGAAAACTAGAAAACTGTCTGATGAAATTAAATATGATAAATTTCAACTAAAATTTTTAAATGTGAGAAAAATAAATACCTTTTATTTTCAATTAATTTACAAAAAAAATAAACACGAGCTCACATTTTAGAAAATTGTAAGTATTTTCTGGCCAACAATAGATTAATTTATTTATCAAAAATTAAATAAATACTTAGTATAATGAGAGAAGCGTAACTATTAAGATTTTTTTTATATTTTATTTCATCAATTTATTAAATGAATCTCTTTAAAGTGTTAAAGATCTTTTTAATAAAATAAAATAAATTTAATGAAATAAATTTGAAAATGTTTTGACTTAACTTTAAGAATATTTTATCAAAATAATCAAAATTATTGTTGCTATGCTTATTATATAATAGATATTGAAAGAGTGATCTCACTCACTCTACGTAAAATTGAATAACTTCAAAATAACAAATAAGTTGAAGATTGAAGATGAATAATAAAAATCAGGATAAAGAGATAGATCACACTCTCCATATCTATTATATCTTATTATTTATATTTATTATAAATCTATTGAAAAGCAAAGTTTATTAATGCAATCAGTCAATTAAAATTATCTGATTAATTCTTTAATTTAATTTAAATAATAAAATAAATTATCTTACCTGATCATAAAAATACAAATGAATAGTGAATAGTTTAACATTTACTTCCTTTTCTATTTTACAATTATTTTCATTTCTATTTTATTTATATTTACTTTTTTTTCTATTTGATAATTTATTAAAAATTCTATTTTCTATCAAGCAAACATTTTTTTTAACTTATGTCAGCAGGAATTTACTAAATGTCTTTTTGAAAATAACATCAATATAAAACATACAACAGTGAGTATTTAATTCTAATCTTTTTTTTAAAATAAATTTTTATTTTTAAAAATTAATTTCAATTCTTTTTAATTTAATTGAAAGATTTTTTAAAATTTGCTTTTAAAAAATTATTATTATGTTAGAAATAATGAGTTGAATCATGTTTTTTCATAATTTTACATTCTTTAAAATAGATCAAACATACATACATTTTGCTTAATTTAAATTCAAAATATTAAAGCTAAGAACTATAGTAGAAGTAATCAATTCAATAGTTAAATCAGTTTTTTTATATTTAAATACTTGAAATTTACTAAAAATTCATTTTGCTTAAATTAAAACTCAAAAAAACAAACTAAGAATACCATGAATAGAATAATTATAATTAATATCAAAGTTTTGAATATAATTTGAATTTATAAAATAAAATTTAAACAAAATCACAATTAATTTATTTTATCTTTTCTTTAATTTGAATACATTTATGAGATAATTACTAAATAAGTATATAAATTAATTATATTTTAATTTGCTTGCTCAAGAAAAAGTTTTATTTATTGATTTTAATTATATTGAAAAAATAATAGAGAAAAGCTTATCAGAGCTATACTTCGTCTAATAATTTAATTGCTTCAGTAAGATTTGCTTTTACTTATTCAAGAGAGCCAGACTTCATCTGAGCAATGGTTTACTCCACTAACTTCTTACTTTACACTTTAATTAAACCATTTGATTTCTTTTATCCAGTTAAAGGATATGATTTTGATTAAGAAGGAGCTACATCTGGGATTTTACTTTATTATTATTAAGCAGGAGGTTATTACTAAACAAAAGAAGGTTATTTGGGAGGTTACTACTGTTATCCTACAAATGGATATCCAAAATTATTATTATTATTATTAAAGTTAGATTGTTGGACATTATTATTGTTGTTGTTGAATCCTTAATTTTAAAAGTTATTATCAAATTGAGATGGCTAAATATTACTATTAATAGGGAATTAAGGTTGTTAGGGAGCAGGTTAGAAGTTACTGAATTGTTATTACTGAATTTGTTAGACTTAATTTATTTGATTGAATTAGTTAAGATTAAAATCAGGGTTTGGAGTTCCAAAATTATCTATAGGAGCTGGTTGCTATGGAGGCTTTATTTAGCTTTGTTGGTTTTAAGAGTTTTTAAAGAAATAATTATTGGGTGATTCTTATGATTAAGGTAAATTATTGTTATTGTTTAAATTGCTATAGAGTTATCCGTTGCTTTGTTAATCATTCAATTTTTTAAAATTAGATTATTGAAGTAAGTCAGGATTAGGGGTGCCAAAGCTATTGTCAAAGCTTGGATTAACATTTTCGTTTTATGGTTAACCATCCTTAGCACTGAAAGTATCAAAATTTGGAGGATGATAAATGCTTTTTATTCTTTGAGATTGTTCAATTTTAGGTGCTATTTGTGAGGGAATTTTTTAAGCAACATTTGGTTGATTGATATCGAGTTGATTCATCGCTTTGGAAATTTCAAGAATTCTTTTCACTGAACTTTAATCCATTTCATTTATCCTGCTATTGTGAAGTTTGCTGAAGGCTTCTTAATAGTAAGCATCTTATTGGGAAGGACTTAAAGCATTATTTGGAGTATTGTTCAAGTATTATTAGTTATTTTGCATGGATATCTTGCTCTAATTAAACTAAGCAACACCTCCTTCTTCTGGCACATTAAAGTCTATTTAAAAAAATGATATTTTACAAAAAGTAAATTGAAAATGTATATTTTACTATCATTATCCTAGCTTCTAGGTTATGAAAACTATGCTAATTTCTACAATGCAACACTCTCTATTTAAATTAAATAAGTTTATTTAAAATTATATTTGCTTAACTAAAGTAAATTTATTAAAAAAAATTATTTTTTATAATTATTTAACTAAATAGTTTTTAAAATCAAGAAAAATATTTGTTAATTTCATACTCAAATTGTTCAATTCAGAAGTCAAGGGACCATAATATTGCAAAGCATCAATATATGCCACATTTTTTTCAAGAATTTGCTTATTCATAGGAGTAAAAGCACCCTAAGTTAAGCTTTACAAAACCTAAGCTACATTAGATTAAACCTAGCTAATTAATTATTGTTTGTTTTATTCCTTGTTCTTTAAATTTGGATATTGCTATATTAATTATTCTATTTCACTGAATCTTTATGTCAACAATTATTCTAATTTGTGAACATCAGGGTCATTATGTTGTTTCAAAATTTTACGCTAATCATTCATCAACTGACAAGAGTACCCCTTTAAGCAGTAAGTGAGTATAAGATTAGAATTTTGTTGGGCTTCTTAACTCAGTTAATAATAAAATTGCCAAGATTATTCCATTTTAATGATATTTTAAGTATACTATACTATCTAATCAATCTATTTTGTTTGTTTGTTTTTTTGATGCGCTATTTATAATTTTATTTGTTTTAATTAAATTATAGAGCTAACAAAAATAAGGTGGTTTGTTTTTCCTTTTACTATTCAATATTATTCACAATTTCTTTTCTAATTAAAATAGATTCTAATATTCTAAGGATATTTATTTTCAATTAATTAATCAATCAATCATCCTTTTTGTTTTGTTTGTCAATCCTTCTTTCTATTGTTTTATCATTATATAATACAAAATCTTTCAAAAAATAGAAAGAAAGAAAGACATTTATTCATTAATTTATTATTTGAAAATAGGTTTTTTTTTTTTGCTTATTTATTTTTCTAACCTGATAAGAATAAATTCTTTACTAATCAGGTGTTTGTAAAAAATAAAAAGAGAATAAAAATATCATATTTGTAATTTAAAATTTGAGAATGATTTAACTTATCATAAAATAAGACTTCGTTTTAAAACATTATTTTTAAAACTTATTAAAAAATAATTTGCTTTTCGAAAAAAAAAACATGTGTTGCATTTAACTCTTTATTTATTTACTTAATGCCTAATAAATTATGAACTAGATTCAAATTTTAATCCTTATCAAAAAATTTAAAATACGATTTTAAAAAAATATCAGAATGGCACAGAAACACCAAAAAATGATAATTAAAAATTAAAAATTTTTTAATTACACTAAATCCTTTTATTTAGAAAACAAATAGTCCAATTTTTGAAATTTAAATAATGATAATTATTTATTTTTAAATGTTTGCTAAATAGTTAGTCATTTATTATTAAAATTTTTATTTTAAATTTTTATTGGATTTACTAAATCATTCATTTTATTCAACCAAAAAAGTATTTATTTAATAATAAATTCTTTAGTTTAAATTTTAAAATTCTTCCAAAATAAATTATTTTTTTGAAAATTAAAATTTCTTTGTTTAATGTGAAAACTATTTAAAAAATAATTTAATTAAAAAAATATGATTGCAAAAATAACATTTAAATTTATGCATCTAAACATTTAATTAGATTATAAAAATTAAAATGATTAATTTATCTAATAAATTTAAATAAACAAAGTGTTTCATATTTAATAATTTGCTCAACTAATTATTTGTTTTAATTTTAAATTAATTTTTTAATTATTTTAACTAAATTTTAAATTTTAATCAACTGAATTTATCTATTTTTTTAATTGATAATCAAAATAAATTAAGTTGATTGATTAAAAAATAAAAAATATTAATTAAAAATATTTAATTTATCACTATTAATAAACCTACTTGTTAAAACTTGATATATAAATATAATTATCTTCTACAAATTTTAAAATAATAAAAATAATTGTTGAAAATCAAGTAATTTTATTTTACAAATCAATATTTCAACTCAATTTATTTTTAAAAGCTAAAATAAATAATTATTTTTACATATGTTTATTTATATTATTTACCTAAAATTAATAACGCTTTTTGTTGAAATTAAAGCAATGTTTTTTGTGATTTAATTGCTTCAAATATATTTTTAATTTACTTCATAGAATTTGTTTTAAGAATGCAGAAATTAATACTGAAATTCTTAATATTTTAAAATTTTTGTTTGATTTTAATGCTCGTGTTTATTAAAAACAAACATGAATGAGTGCAAAATTTAACAGTCAGTGTTCTATCTTATGAAAAATTTAATGAAAATTAGTTTTTTATGATAATTAATTAATTTATATATTTATTTATTAGTCATTTGAGTGGTTGGTTGAAAAAAGCAAATTTTTATATGTTATTTTGTTTATTTGTTTTGAGAAAAAAAGAAGAAAATACTAAATATTGTATTTATTTAGTTAGATATCTTACTAGTTTATATATTAAGTATAACAAAATTCAATTATTTATTTTATTAACATACAAACAAGCACAATAACTTGATTGTAAATAAAACAATTTTGTAAAGTTCAAGTAAGAAATAATTATAATATCATGTCATAATACGATGTAAAGCTAAATATGTCTAAAGTTGTTCTAGAAAGTAATCAATTTTAATTGATTCATTTGCATTCATGATAAAAAGTTAAAGATTGTATTGTAGGAATGATTTAATCTTTTTTTTGTTAATTAGATGGCTATTTAGAACAAAAGAGAGTGGAAAAAGTGAATACTTAATTAGGATATTAACCTATTAACATTAAATTTGATAAATAAGACTCACCTTCTGGCAGCCAAGAGTCTGAAGAGTATAATAGGATTCTTAAACAACAAAGAGGTTTGTTTAATTGATTAATTGATTAGCACATTTAATAATTTAATTATTAATGTTTAATATAGATTTAGATTAGAAATCATAATAGATTTTAACGAATTCTATGAGAATATTCTCAGACTCGAGTAGTTTTGATAATTATTTAAGAAAATAATCGTTTTGGGTTCAAGTATTTTTACTTAAATTTACATTTTCATCTAACAATAATTTTATTAGTTAATTTATTTATTAATTCATTTATTAATTGTTTTGTAGAGTTAAACAAAATAAAATGAAGAGGAAAGGAAAAAATCATCAGTTAATTTAGAACTTAAAAAGAAAAACTTTTTATTTGGATCAAGTTAGTAAGCTTAAGAGGGCGATTTTTAGAACATTAATTTGCGTTCATCATCTAGAGAAGATGAAATTTAGTTAGTAACGAATATTGAAATTGAGTAGAAGTCTAATGTTAATTAACAACAAGCGAATAAAGAGAAAGAATAGAAGCAAGAAGATAGAAAAGAGGATTAACCAAAATTCGACTTTCACAATATCAATACAAAGGTATAGTCTAAGAAAAGAGAAAATATTACAAGCAAATAAATCGGTAAGCTTAAAAATGTGGCTTTAATTCTAATTTAACTTACATTTTAACAAAGGTGATTTACCTAGAGATATAGAGGAAATATTAAAGCTTCAAGCAGATGAATTAAACAATGGATTTTATAATTAGAACGAGAAATTAGAAAGAAATAAAATTAATCTTGTTTAAGGCGATTTGATAGAAGCTTATTCTTTAGCTTACATTTTTCCTGTAAATAATATTTAGAAAAATACTCATAACGCTTGTTTTTTTAGAGACCTAGCTCCTATTTCTCGTTTCCTAATGAAATATTCGTAAAAATATTTTTTTTTTATTGGCTTTTCTTTTATAAGTTATTATTAATTTAGAAATTTACCTCAATATTCAGAGTTGAAGTAATAAAATAAGGGTGATGATGCCAGCAACTTTGAGCTTATTTAATACGATGAAATTTCTTTTCGCATTAATTCGTTGGAATTCAATAATTTAGCTAATATTATTAGTGGGCGTATTGGAGATGAGTCCATTTCCAAGCTGGACACTACTATTTCAAATGTTTAAGATTTCCCAGTTGACATATAAAAGAGAGTTGAAGAACTTGTTTAAGCTTAACTTGAAGCAAAGCTTAGTACCCTTTAGCTTACAAATTAATAAAACAGTAACAACAACAATAACAATTCAAGTAAAACATATTTGAAATTATTAAATATTATTTATAATTTATTTCTAAATAAATAAAATTAATTTAATTTATAAACATTTTTACAATTAAAACAAATAAACACTAGATAAAACCAATCAGCAATAATTAATTCATTTTAAAGATTTATAAAAAATAACATACAAAAAGCAATTGTTTAGAATAAATTACTTTCAAAATGAGTATTAGTTAAAACAAAAATGATCATATTTTATAAATTAATTGATATTATAGAAACTAGTTTCTAATTGTTATTGATAAAGAAGATAGTTATCTAATTAATTACTTAAGATTTATTTATTTTATCAGGCTTACATTTTTAAAATAGAAAAACCTAACACTTTTGAATGAATAGAAGTATTTATTGAAATAAGAAAAAATACAAAACGATTTTATAAATAATTTTCCATTATGTTTAAATGATTAAAGAAAGTTTTTAGTCAAAATAAATAAATCTAACCTTTTAAAGTGTAAGATTATGTCACTTATTGAAATGTATAAAAAATTTGGTATATAGAGATAAATAAATGATATGATATGATTAGATTTTATGATTAATATGATATCAAAAATATTTAATTTGGAATAAAAAGTAAATTTTATTATTTAAAATATGAAAATAACTAAATTTTTTAATTAATTAATGATAAAAATTAATTAATTAAACAAAATAAATAAGAGGAATGAATTTTGAAATAGTTTTAGTTTTATCAAATGATTATTTTTATATATTTAAAAAAAATCATTAATTATTAATTATGAATTATAAAATTAGATTAAGAATAAGAATAAAAAAAGAAGTAAACATAACAATAATAAACATAAGATAACTAATAATCTGGGCAAACTAAAGAATAAATTAAAAACTCTTTCAAATAGAAAGCTTCACAAGATCAGTAAGTGTAAATTGATTAACCTCTAAATCAAGCAGCTACTACACCTAGAAGTTTTTTAGGAATGAATGAAAACTAAATTTAAAGATTAAGTCCTGAACAATAAAAATTATAATAACAAATATCTGCTTTACATAATCAAACAGATTAAATTCTTAACAGGATAGCAGAAATAAAAGCTAAAAAGGAATAAATGAAGTTTATCAAAGATAATCAAGAATATTTACAGAAATACAAAGAAATATAAAAGGAACTTTAATAGGCTTTAAACGGTTTACTATTTATGATATTGAAATCTGACAAAAACCCTAATCCTTAAATTAATGTGAAATATAGCGTAATTATTTTCATTCATTAATTAATAGCTAGAAATCCCCATAAATTCAATTCAATATTAATATTTCAAACTAAATTAACCAAATTTTCCATAAAACAAGGGTTCCAAAAATTATTTTAAATTATAATTTTTCAATTAACAAATTAGTATAGAAAATAAGATAAAAAGATAACCCAATCCAACAAAAAAACAACAAAAACCCCACCTAACCTAAATATACTTTAAATTAAATTTAAAAAATAAAAATTAGGAATTAAGCAGTTAGTTGAGTGAATTACTTAAAAATTTAGATCAAATTTAAGGATCTAGAACCTCAGATGGTCACTTGAAAACAAGTTTGATTCTAACATTTTTAGAAGAATACAAGTGGCTTAACTAAGAGGACAAACTTCACAAGATGGATTTTGAATCAAATAATAAAAAACCTTAATAAAAAATATAAACTTTTGCAAATTATATTCATTCTGGAAGTTAAAATAAATAGAGTTCTAAGTCTACAAATATGAATAACTCTGGTTTGAACTTGAGCAGATAATAAGAACCAGTTAATTACACACAAGTAAATCAAACTGCATAATTTATTCCTGCCAATCCTAAAAATAGCAAATCAGTTGCTGCTGGAGTAAAACAAAGTACAAAAGAAAATTTCTCTAATCTATAGAATGAGAATAGAAGATAAAATAATTAATTTAAAAACGAAAATGCTGTCTCTTAAAGAAACAACTTAAGTCCTTGGGGAAACAATTAAAGTTACTCTCCATAGCCTAATTCATATTTAGGGGCAATAGATACTACCAACTCTTATTATTAACAAACTCCAATAAAAAGTAGTTTTAATAATAATCTGACAGATAGATCTTTCACACCTAATTAAACTTCTAGATCAAATTTATCAAAGTCATCGGTAATGCAAAATAAATCATAGAGTTCAGTTTCAAACTTTAGATAGTAAATCAAATAAAATAAGTCTGTGCATAATACAAGCTTTAATAAAAGTTCAAAAAAATTAGACTCGAAAGAGAATAATTTCTCAAGAAGCATATCTCCTATCATATATAAGAAAAGCTAGAGTCGAGCTGAATAAGAATATAGCGATTCTAAACCAAAGTATCTAAAATAGTAGAGCATATCTGGAATAAAGAAAGGATAACTATCAAATTTAAATAGATCATATAATTTCAAAGATTCATCTTTTTATTAAGATGATAGCAATGCAAAAACAAGTAGAAAATGATTTATTCTTTTAATTTCTAAGGTTAATTAAGAAATTAAAAGAATAAATCATAAGTTAAATATTTCTTAATCTCTTTGAGTATTAACTATTTAATATATATTAAAAATTGTAAAAAACTTAAAAAATATTAAAGCTTATTATCAACCAATTTAATCAATATATTAAAAAAGCTTTTTCTAACTTATTAAAAACAAATTCTCTTTAAATTGTCTTAACCATTTTATGTAAAATTAATCATTTTAAATTTTAATATTCTAATTTTTTTTTTCATTATATTTATGAATTTTCCTTTTACTTTTATTTTAGTCTTTATATTGTTAATATTTAATAAAATTAATATTTTTGAATTTAGATTCAAATAAATAATTCTAACAAGTAAAGATTATCTATTTATCTATCGATTTTTGACTTAGAATAATAATGTTCAATTTTAATTTTCTATAAATATCAAATAAATAAATAATAAATTAATTTTATAGCATTCATAAAATAAGATTCATAACTTAAAATTTTATTTAACTAATAAGATGAATATCTTTTTATAAATATTTTTTATGCAATTAATAGAATTTAATTATTTTTAAAACACAGAAACATCTTTCAGTAGAAAAGATATTTTTTTGAAATATTAAATGTTAATTAAGTCTTTTTATACAAAAGAGTCATAAAGTTATATGGTATTAAATCACAATTTACTTTGATTTTAAATAGATTATTAATCTTTGAAAAATATAAAATAAAAATGATTTATTTATTACTCATTAGAAAAAAAAATTTTTTAATTAAATTTAAAACATTTTCTCTATAAAAAATAACTTTTATTTAAAAATATAAAAATGTAATTAATCATTACATACAATGAGTTAGAATATAAGCATAATATTTATTTGATTACGTTTTGCATACTCTAAAAAATGTGTGTTTATTGAGAAAAAAAAATTTCCAGCAAAAGATATTCACTTTATTATGATGGCTTTCAAGTGAAAGGTGTATTTGATTAACTATGAATGAATGAATGAATCTATACATGAATAACATGAATTAAATTATATAAATTAGAAAAAGAGTTTCAAATAACAAAATTGATAATATAATTAGATGCTATATTGAATGAATGAATTAATAAATGAATGAATGAAATAGTGAATGAGTATCTAAAAAGTTTTGCTGCAATCAATCTTATTGATTTTAATAAGCTTATCATTTCTATAAACTTAAAATTATAAATTAACTACAAAGTTAACATATTCATAAACTACTATTAAAGTTAATTACAAAATGAGTAAAAATCCTAATCAACCCAATCAACAAAATTAAAATCCTGTTAAAAAAGCAGAACCTCAATTAGCCAAAGATGCGAAGGGGAATGTAATTTTTCTCTTTCATTAATAAACGAATACATTTTATATTCAAATAATTGTTAAAATAGGCTCCTTAGCCAGCTAATGCTTAATAGCCACAAAAAAATGATGGAGTAAATAAAATAGATTGTTTTTAATAATTTAATTGATTTCAAATTTAAAAATAAAGAAATAGCCTCAACAGTAGCCTGGTAAAGCTGCAGAGCCTAATAAAACAAACTAAGCTTAAGCAAATGCTAAAGACCAATAAAAGTCATAGGCAGCTGCAGTCCCAAATGCTAACAAATAATAAGAATAAAATAAATAGTAATAGTAGCAATAGTAATTAGCAGCTTAGCAACTTTTAAAGTAATAGTAAGAGGCAAATAGATAGCTAGAGCTCCAAAAATAATAAGAATTAGCAGAAAAAAATAAGCTAAAACTTGAAAAAAAGCAAAAGAAGCATGAATATATGAAATAGCAAAAAGAATACTTTGATTAATTGTACAGAGCGATGCAAGTAGATAATATGGATGACTTAGTTGTAAAACTTTACAAAAATAAAATTTTAAAAGACTTCAACAATACAAGCTATTTATTTATTTTTGCTAATAAATTGAATATAAAAAAATAGGAAGGAAAAGATATCGTTTTGAAAGTAGACAAAACAAATGTTAAGAGAATAGAATATGGAATTTAATCTATTGAAGTACATATTTAATTTATTAATTAATTGAGTTTCTAAATAATTAAATAAATCATTCCAACCAACTATAATATCTTTAATTCTTTCTTTACGTTTCAATTTACAGGGTTTAATTTTCAGAAAGGGACATATGATTGAAGAAGATCAAATAGATGAACTTTTATTAGAGGCTCTTAAGTAAAGAAAATAAAAATTATTTTTATAGAAATTGCAATTCAAGTCTACAATTTTTCAATATTTACAAGTTTTTTTTTTAATTTATCAGAGAGAGAGACAGTTTATAGTCTTAGATATTGTATGCCAATTAGGTCATCAAAGACTGTGAGAATTAGCTGATCGAAATTCCTAAAACGATAGTAATTTTTATTTGATTTATATATCTCTAAGCATTAAAATTATTATTAAAGAGTGCTACAAAGAAGCCAAGCATTGTCGAAGAAGCAGTCCTTGAAAAAAGAATTGTAAATTACAAAAAGTAAGTTTTATAAAATCTATGTAAAAATATAAAATCACAAAAATGTAACTGATAGGGAGAGAGAAGATTACGAAAAGAAGTTAAAAGAAATAGAAAAAAAAATAAAGAACCTTTAAAGTTAAAGAATTGAAAATCCAAGAAGTGCTTACAGTCATGCAGGTTTAAAAGCCTATCTTGAATAGCAAGATTCTTAGAAAAGAAGAGAAGCAAGCACTTTTATTAAAAAAGTACAAGAAGATAAAAAAGTATTTGAGGAAAAAATCAAAAAAATTGAAAGTGAGCAGTAAGCCAAATAGCTACAAGAAGAATAAGATAAGTTAGCAAAAGAAGCTAGACTGAAAATCATGCAAGATAAAGAAAAAGAAGAGCAACTTAAAAAAAGAATCAAGTAATCTTTTTAAATTAATTTTATGACAGAATTCAAAATTATATCATAAAAATTTATTTTTAAAAATAAGAAAAAACTTTAATAAGAAAAATAAATAAATTTAATTTAAATTACTTATAAAAGAAAAGCTTAAAAAAGGTTTAAAACTAAATAATTATTTTATTTTTAAATTATCTTTTCTTAAATTCATTTCAGCAAAAATGCTACCCAGATATTTAAGTTGATAGCAATTAATATGAATTAATCTTATTAGAATTAAAGCTTTAAATAATTTTAAAAATTTCAATAATAAGTTTTCAAATGCATTCAAAAAAATATATTGAGGTGTTTAATGTTAATTTTATATTAGGGATATTGAACAGGAAAAAGCACAACGTACCAAAGAACTTGAATAACATGAAGAAAAATATAAATAGCTAAAAGAAAGAATGAATAATGGAAAACAACCTTTATATTAAAGGCTGAATAAACAGTTTAGATCATAACAAAAATTAGAAGAAAAAGAAAAATTAGATTAATTAAATGGAATAAAGGAAAATCACAAAAGAATAGATGAAATGAATTTGTTTGAGCATCAGTAAAAGTATCTTGATAAGCTCAAATAGTAAGAAGAAGATAGAATTCAAGATAGAAAGAAGAGAAATGCAGAGTTAAAAGAACACCTATAAAAGGTATCTTCTTTCCCTGTTTCTACTATGTGGAGTCAAAGCAAAGAAGAAGTCTCATTCAATTCACCTTAAGGTTGATACTTTATTATAAAATCACAAATTAACTTATTAATTAATTACTGATAAAACCTAGATTAAAAATTGAGAGCCCTTAAAATAGTTGAGGCTAGGAACAACTTTGCAGATGGTGTTAAAAAGAAAAAGAAAGTTCACTTGGATTCATAAAAAAGATTAGAAATTTAAATCAAAATTGACAAATTAAATAATCCTTCTAAGTACATTAAGCCAATTAGAAGGAGAAACTCTAATGATTCTTAGCAAGAAATCAGTGAGGATTATGATAAATTTGATGAAAAAGTTTATAAAAACGAAATTAAATTTGAAAGAGGTAAAAATAATTATGTGGATAAGGGCTTAGAGTATTTAGAAGAAGTAAAAGAACAAGTAAAAAGAATGCCTAAAAAGGCTCGCTCTGAATAGCCACTTTCGAGATAGAATGATAACATGTTAATGTAACATTTTTTATTTAAAGATTTTATCATTATATAAAAAATTATTAATAGACCTTTATAATAATTTTTTTATATTTTAAAAATTATTTATTAAAAAACTAAAGGTCTGAAATAAAGAACGGTTCAGTAATGAGCAATGCTTCTTAAATGAAATCAAAAATTGACTATATGTCAGAAATAAGAAGTAAATTTAACTTAGATAAGAAAACAAGCAATTTAAAAGAATGGGAAAGAATTTCTCGTATGCAACATGGAGTTGACCCCCTCGAAAAGAAGAAAAATCTCTTAAGGTTATCAAAGAAGCTAGATGATGAAGCTAAACACTAAGAATTAATGTATCATATATAAAAAGGTAGTAAATAAGGTAGTATTTTCACAGTAGAAGATGTTTAGAACAGAGAAAAGATAGATGAATTATACTTAGAATCTATCAAAGCTAAACTAGCCATTTTTGATTCCTACCATTAAAATCAAAACTCTCCAACTAATTAAACACAACCAGAATATTCAAGGGAACATGAATTTAGTGTTTTATCTTAAAATTGAAGATATTTATTTTTCCCATATTTTTATATATTTTGTGTAAATTAATTATGTATGTATATAACTAACTAACTAGCTATCACTCTATCAAATAAATATCCTTCATTCAAATTTTTTATAAAACAAAAATTCATAGATTTTTTATTATAATTGGATAATAAATTGTATTTGCCCATATAATATTCAATATATGATTACTTTAAATAAATTATAAAATTAAAGTTAATTTTTAAACCAAGTATTGAAAAATTATTTTTTGCATTTCTAAGAATAATAAAATTTTACTTCAAATTAATTATTTTAGAATATTTTTATTAGTTTTAAAGTTTAAAAAATAAAGAATTACTAAAATTATAATTTGTAAAGGCTCATTTTATTTTGCTATTCAGCTTACACCTTATTTTTAAATAATTTATTGGTAACATTAATATATATTTAGTTTGATATTATTAATAAATAGGAAAATTTAGATTTGATACAATATAAATTTGTATTTAAGAAATATTTAATAGAAAGATAGGAATGTTTTTTAACTAATTTTAGTAAGTGTAGAATTTTTACACTCAGTCAAATTTGTTTGCTTTTATGTATGCGTAATTTGCTTTTGCCTGACTAGGTTTCTATTTTAATTCAATATCTTCTTTTGTCTTGATGTAATATGTAAAATGTAAGTACAAATTTTATTTCTGATTAAATGAAATTGAGTAGTAAATTAAAATTATTCAATGAAAAATCTAGCATTAAATCAATTACAAATTATAAAGTAATTTAATATTTTTTTAGATTAAATTAAAAATCAGCCAAGATTTGCAAACAAGCAGTTTAAAAAAGTTTAGCATAGATACAAATTATAATCAACATAAAAAAAACATGGGCAATCTAGTAGAAAAGTTAAAGAACTTTTTCACATCAAGCAATATGGAGATTGTTATGATAGGCATAGAGAATAGTGGAAAAACTACTATTTTAAATCAATTATCTTTAGGTGAAGCATCAGTAACAGCACCAACCATAGGACTTAATGTCAAGCAATTTAAAAAAGGAGGAGTTAAGATGAAAATGTGGGATATCGGTGGTTAAACCTAATATAGACCAGAATGGGGTCTCTACACGAGAGGTGTAAATGCTATATTGTTTGTTGTAGATTCTGCTAATGTAAAAATATAAATCTTTAAATTATTAATAAATCAATAAATCACCAAAGAAAATAGAAAATGCAAATAGCTTCTTAATACTAAAAGCTAATTTTAATTTGATAAAAGCTAGCATGTTTTGAATTTCGATTTCAGAAATTATTTTCTATGATAGCCATTTTTGTATTTAAAATGTTTGGGTTTAGGAAATTTTGAATTAGTTTTTGAAATTGACATGAATTAATAAAACATTGCATAGAATGAAAGAAATAAATAAATAAAATAATTAGTAAAAATGTTTTAATATTAATTAAATCCATTTTTAAATATAGAGAGACACTCTTAGTATATCTAAAAGAGAATTGCATACTCTGTTGGAAGATACTGAACTTTCCAATATTCCTATTTTAGTCATAGGCAATAAAGTAGATATTTAAGGTCATATGAACGAATAAGATATAATATAAGGTAAAATACAATTCTTTGTAAAGATAAAACAAGCCTGTTAAAATCAATTAAATAATTTGTGTTTTTATAAACATTTTAGGTATGAATTTAGATTACATCACATCAAATCCATGGGTAGTAGTAATGGTAAGTGCTTTAAGAGGAGACAATATACCTGCAATAGTAGATTGGCTTGTAAAAAAATCAAAGAAGTAAT
Organism: Tetrahymena thermophila SB210; assembly: GCF_000189635.1. NCBI lineage: Eukaryota > Ciliophora > Oligohymenophorea > Hymenostomatida > Tetrahymenidae > Tetrahymena > Tetrahymena thermophila. The sequence continues at coordinate 865,431 of NW_002476554.1, forward strand.
GAACAAAATGAGAAAAAAAATAACTATACATACATCAATAATAAACAAACAATTAATGAATTAGTTAATGAAAGGATATTAATCTCATTATAAATATCTCTCACTAAATTATATAGAATAACTTGAAAAAATAAACTAATATAAACAAGTTAAAGTAAAAATTAGATTAAATTATCTTATGATAACAGTCCATTCAATTTATATGTAAATATATCAGCATACTTTTATTTGTATTAGTTAGCTCCAATAATTTATTTTTTTACTTAATTAATTAATTAATTAATTATTTTACGCTTAAAAAAAGCTTTTATTGTATTGTATCAATTTAGTTTTAAAATAATCAGCTTAGTAAATGTAAATATTTAAAGATAAAAAATTAAAATATTAAATAAATATTTAAGCATAAATTAAAATAATTTAAAAGCAAATCTTTTGATTTTTTGATAATTTTTTTATTAATTTTATTCAATATAAGAAAATTTTCAATGCTTAAATATTTTATCATCTGTACATTTTTCTCAAAAAAGCAATTAAAATGAATATATTATTTATTATAAGTTAAACTATCTATAAATAAATATAGCTATTAAATTATCTTAGCATTAAATGAAATTAAAACCATATTTTAATGCTTATTAAAAAATTAACTATGTTATCAAATAGAATATGAACAAATAAATAATTTAAATTTGCAATCTTTTCTAAATTATTTGTCTAGTCTTTCATCAAGACAATTTGTCCGAGTGGTTAAGGAGGAAGACTAGAAATCTTTTGGGTTTACCCGCGCAGGTTCGAATCCTGCAGTTGTCGTTTTTAATTTTTATTTAGTACTAAAATTTAAAATGAAAGAAATTTTCTTTATTAATTTCCATAAATTAATATTTATTAAAATTCATCAAAACCTATTTTTTTTTATTTGTAAAAATTATTAAATAGTTTGATTATTTGTTTTGCATTAAGTTTCAATAAGACAATTTGTCCGAGTGGTTAAGGAGGAAGACTAGAAATCTTTTGGGTTTACCCGCGCAGGTTCGAATCCTGCAGTTGTCGTTTTTTTTATTTAACATGATGTAATATTTAGTTATCAATTTTCAGAAAATATTGAATGGTTGGTCTTTAAAAAAGTAATTAATTAATTATAAAGTAGATGTTAAGAATTAAATTAAATTTAAACAAATTATTAATTAAAATAATTAAATAGTTTGATTGTTAATTTTGCAATAAACTTCAATAAGACAATTTGTCCGAGTGGTTAAGGAGGAAGACTAGAAATCTTTTGGGTTTACCCGCGCAGGTTCGAATCCTGCAGTTGTCGTTTTTATTTTTTCTTTTATATTAGCACAGTAACTAATAATAAATTATGTTTGCCCATTTATAGTTCATATTTCTATTAACATGCTCTAAAATTTAATTATTATAAATTTTTGTTTTATTTATTAAACTTAAGTAACAAGTTGAAAATTTTTTTCATTGGAAATTAATGATTTTTTATGGTATTTATTTTAAAGTTAACTAAATAAAAAATAAATTCAATAAAATCAAATTTATTTAACAAAAAAAAATAGTTTATTATTGGTTTGATATTAAATTTCAATAAGACAATTTGTCCGAGTGGTTAAGGAGGAAGACTAGAAATCTTTTGGGTTTACCCGCGCAGGTTCGAATCCTGCAGTTGTCGTTTTTATTTTATTTTTATTTCATCTTATTTTATTTCGTTTTAATTGAATATTTTTTAAAATATGAATTTAATATTTTATTTAAATTTGTTTTATTTATTTTAGTTTAAATCATAAAAAAAAATTGAATGCTAATTTTTTACTTGGCATTAAATTTCATCAAGACAATTTGTCCGAGTGGTTAAGGAGGAAGACTAGAAATCTTTTGGGTTTACCCGCGCAGGTTCGAATCCTGCAGTTGTCGTTTTTATTTTACTTGATATATTTTTTAATACTAAATTTATTTTTAAATCATTCTAAAAATCATATCTTCTTAGTAATTTCTACTAATTTTATTTTTAATATGCAAAATAATTTATTAATTCAATTTATGTTTTTTATTAAAAAGTTCATGACCAATTTATGATTAAATTTCAATAAGACAATTTGTCCGAGTGGTTAAGGAGGAAGACTAGAAATCTTTTGGGTTTACCCGCGCAGGTTCGAATCCTGCAGTTGTCGATTTTTTTTAAAAAAAAGAGTAACATGAAAAATGATTTATTTATTTATTTGTTATTTTTTGAAGGAATTAAGCAAGAATAAAAAAGTTAATTATTTAAACCTATTATTTAAATATATTATTAAAGTTCATTCAATTTAGCTAATAAATATATTTATTTTAGAAAATTTGTATTGGTTTACCATTTATATACATTAAAGTAGATTTAATTTTAGTAGATGGATGTATTAGCACCGACTTGTAAATATCTAGATCCATCAGAAAATAGTCTTTTACTAGAAATAGAATTGTATTTTCAATAATAATATCAAAAGAATTCATAAATAACATAAATATAATTTAAAAATAATAAATAAACAATATTTCCAGTGTGGATAGATAGATAATTAGATTAATACAAATGAGATAATTCTTTTTTGCTTTTGCTATTGTTATAATTTCAGTCAGCTCAGTTTTATGCTTTAAGCAAAACCATTCTACTTTAGTTGGAGGTTATTCTCCTGTAAACTTAAATAATCCCCCTAATGGATTTATTAAAGCCAGAGAATATGCTTTAAACCACTTTTTGACTGAGTGCAAAAATGATGCTATTAATTCAGATGTTAAGCTTGGAGAAACAGTATAAGGATTTTCCCAAATTGTTGCTGGAACAAATTACAAAATAGTTTTTCAAGCAAAAAATTACTCTGCTGATCATTTGACTATTGTAGTTTTCTAATCACTCCCTGATTAGAACAGAAAAGTGCACTATTCAATTAGCAGCTGCTAATGATGATCACAAAATTAATCATAAATAAATATATTATTCCTCAATACATAAAAATAACTATGATTAAAATGCTCAAGCACGCTATATATTTTATATTAAGTTTATGTAAAATAAAATTAGTTATTTCGCTTAGATTAAATATGATTTTAATCCTTTATTTAACTGAATAAGTTAAACCATTTTTACAGAAAATGAAAATTCATTATTAAAAAATATTGATTGATTGAAACTAAATAATTTTTTTCTAATTAAAAATACCACGAAAATCTAATTAATCTTGAAATGTAAATCAATTATTATTTTTTGAAAATAAATCAACAAAATTTTGATTAAATTTTACAAATTTTGTTAGCAAATATTTTAAATAAAATATAGAGATAGACAGATAGATAAATAAATACAGCTTTCAGATAATAAATTGATCAAATGATTTAGTACCTTAACAAGGAAGGGATTCTTTTCAATGATAGTCTAAAATCTTTGATAAACGCTTTTCTTTATTATTCATTTCTATTAAAAGATATTAGAATCAAATAAATAAATAAAATAATAAAGAGAATAAAATTAATTACTCTAGTTTTATTGTTAAGAAGTTTATTTTACTTTTGTTTTTTAAACTAATTAGCATATATCTAAACATTTCAAAGCTGCAGCTTGTATTTCTATTATAATAGAAAATATATTAAATTAAATTATAAGAAAGATTCTATGAAAAATATTGTTTTAGAAACACAAAAATAAAAAAATAAGAATGATCATTTATTTTTGTAAAATATGTAAAAATTAAAGTGCATGAATATTTAAATTATAAAAATATTTATAAAATTTAATAAATATCAAAGATAAATAGCAATTAAAATAGATAGAATACTCAAAATTTAGATTGAGATTATTAAGACTACTGAACTATTAAAGACTATTTCCTATATTTGTTCCATCTGTTTCATTCAATTTATTTTAACTTTTTCAAAATAATTAAAAAAAATGTTATTAAAAAGTTAAATTAATTTATTTATTTAGTCACCCACCATAAATAAATAAATAACTCCTCATTAATTAAGGTAATAAATATAAAATTTTCTCAAATATATTTTTAGATAAAATTAATTATAGATCATAATTTTTATTTTTAATACCTTAATTAATGAGATAAATAAAAAGTAAAATAAAATTTAAAACAATATTGAATTTAAAATTATAAAGGTAGTAAATAGGGTAAAAATTTGAAAAGAAATAGGCTTAATTAATGAGAATTTAAGGGTTTTATTTATACCTGATATTTAAATTGAGTGTTTTTAATTTCCTCAGTGCACTTAGAGATGAAAAAATACGCTCTAAGTAATCTTTATACATAGAAATATTCCTTGTTATATTTATTTTTTAATATTTAAGATATATTTTGTTTATATAAATTAAATTACTATAGATCTAAGTCAAGATAGACAAGATTTTCGAATTTTTATAACTCTTGAGCTATATTTAGGATACACTTACCTAAAATATTAGAGCTTTATATGATATAATAAAATTTTATTTAAGATTTATTAGAAGAAAGTGTGAATGAATGAACAAACGAACTTACGAAAGGTTTAAACTCAATTTATCTAAAAATTTATATTTTGATAAATTGTTAAATGCTTCACTTATGTTTTTATAATTTAAATCATTCTTACTATATTTATTTTACAGATTAATAAAATAAATAATCTTCAATTTAATATCTTGCAAATTTATTTACTTAAGATTTAATTTCAGTGTATGAATGTCTTTATTTTGCTATAAATACTCTGATAATTCTACAATCTTTTCAGGTTTAAATGCATTCATTCTATAATTAATAATTTTTGTAAGATTATGATCAATTATCTAAAAAATTAATTACCCAATATCTAGGTTTAGCTCCTCTAAATTAGTGAAAGATGATATCATTTATCCAATATAAGTTATACCACTATTCCCTATTTTGCAGTTTCTTTTAAGTTATATATTTTATTTAGGATCTAGTTAATTATTAAAGTAGATTTTTAAGTAAAATCTTACGATAAACCTAAAGTTAAGCTGATCATACTTGTAAGACTTTTAATGCTCTAAGTTAAATTCTGAATATTTAATTAATCTATTTTTGAATTACTAGAAAGAATAATTTAACCAAGTTTTCTTTGTGATAAATTGTATGAAAGAAATTACCTAAAATCTAAATTCAGGTTTGTAATCTTTGAACACTTAGAAATTTTCTATGCTATTCCTGAAGCTGCTTTAGAGCCAGCATCGCAATCTCTTGTAAATAAAAACAATTATTTAATTTTAAATAAAAAATTGGAAAACTATACCTAAAATTCAAAAGTAGAAAGTCAATATTTATACACTTTTAAATATTTTGAACAAAAAGTGAGCATCCATTTTAGCTGAGTTTGCTATTTCCCCTTTAGAACAAACAAAAAACAAAGAAAATAAATAAATAAATAAACAAAAAATTAATATTGAAAAAATTAACTGTAAATTGAAAGAAATAGTTGTTAGATTAATGCATTTTGATATTTCCTTTCCTATATTGATGGCACCATCAGAACTTAAATTGCAGAAGCTAGTTAAATTATTTTTATAATTAAAAATAAATAAATAAATAAATAAATAAATAAATAAATAAATAAATAAATAAATATAAACACATACTCACTCACATACATATAAATTAATATAGACCTAATTTTTTTAACAAAATTGTTAAAATTCATTAAAATCTCATTTTAAAAATTTTTTAATAAATTATATATAGAGAATTAGATTCATTTATTTATTTAATATATATAATATATCAATCAATTTATATTCTTAAATATAATAATTAATGAACCAAATTAAATTTGTTTGATTCAAACTAAATAACTGATTTTGCAGTAAATTAAATTAACAAAAGTAAAACAAATAAAAATGGATTTGGAAACCATAGGAGAACTTTTTTTAGTGGAGTAAAAGTTAAAAAAATTTCAGTACTAGCTTGAAATTTTGTTACAAAGTTATTATTCTAAAAGCTGATGGTAATTTAAATTTTGCTTCAAATAAAATTTGAATTATAAATAAGAAAAATGATAATATTTTTATTTAATTAAAATTGAGATAAACAAATATAGTACTGTACTTCCTCATATATTAAGGCTAATTTTTTTAAAAATTTGCAAATACCTTAATTAATCATCTAAATTTTTAAAAACATTTGTTTAGACTTTAATTTTTATTTTTTTTTGATAGGACAGTATTTAAATTAAAATTTTTAAAAAATGATTAATTTAACCTTAAATCTGCTGTCAAAGAGGCTAGTTTTTAGCAAGCACATATTCCCTTGAATAGGTCAATCAAAAAATCACCTTCATTTTCTATTTCGAACCTGTTAAATCTGTTTTAACAAAATGGAATTTAGTTTTTTTAATTATTTTAAAAACAGTTAATTACAGTTAGATATTTATAATAAAAAGCTCTTAACACTAACTAATACCATTTCCAACTTCTTATAGTGCAGCTTAAGATAACAAAGCTTTACTATATAATAATAATTGTATGACATTGTTAAATAATTTTGATATTATGTTAAATGAATACTTAAGTTAAAGATTTAGTGAAAATAAATTCTAACATAAAGCTAGCTCTTAGCCTAATTTCCTTTGTGAACTTGAAAATAAGTTAACCAGCTACCTACCTTGAAAATCATCTCCAAGTTCAACTTCTTATAGTGCAGCTTAAGATAACAAAGCTTTACTATATAATAATAATTGTATGACATTGTTAAATAATTTTGATATTATGTTAAATGAATACTTAAGTTAAAGATTTAGTGAAAATAAATTCTAACATAAAGCTAGCTCTTAGCCTAATTTCCTTTGTGAACTTGAAAATAAGTTAACCAGCTACCTACCTTGAAAATCATCTCCAAGTTTAGCTGTTTCACTTTTTTATAATTTTTTTAATATATAAAGTAAATAAATAAATTAACAAATAAAGAGATTAATTACTCTAAATTCACTTTGAGAATTTTAACATTTACCCACTATTAATCTATCTAAAATAAGAATTTATTCATCATAATTAATTCTGAATTATTTTTCTAAAAAATTTACTGATTTTAAGGAAAACTCTTTCTGTTTTTTTTGTTCGAAAATAATTTTTGAATGAGATTCACTAAAAAATATATCTAAATAAATAATGGAAGATTAATTTTTATAAATTAAAAATAAATAAATATGCATTTATTTGTTTGTTTGAATATTTTACCTTAATTCAAAAAAAATTCATAAATCCAAAATATATCTCTTTGCTACACTCCTTCCTAATCAAAATTGCTATGAATTATTTTCTATCTTTTTGTATCTTCTATTGTAATAAAATACTCAATTAAAGATAACTTCTTTTCGCTTCTCTTGATGAATTAAGAATAGGATGATTTGAAGAGTTAATCAATTTCTTAATCTCTCACTTATTCATTAATTTTATACTTTGCTTCGAATATCTATAACATTACATAGTCTCTCAGTTTTGCATTGTAAGAAATAAATACATAGGAATATTTTGTCTTCTCTAAAAATATCAACTCAATGTAATGAGGACTTTATTTTTGCATTGTATTTAACAATTTTTAGATTACTGGAAGACACTCTTCTTTTTTTTCTTAAATTTATGATGCTATCTGTAAAGCTTAACTGTTCATTTTTTTTCCACCTTCTCAATTAAATTTTGTTTAAAGATTAAATAAAAACTATTAATTTAATTATTTGATTTGAAAAGATTTTTATTAGACAAAACTAACTAACTTCAAATAATTTTGTTTGAAAAATAATATCTTAATTATTAAATATTAATTTAATTTAAATGCAATCAATATACATACATAAATACTCACAATTCAGTTTAAAAGTGATAAAATAAATATAAATTTAAAAAATAAAATGATAAAGTTTTTAATTATTCTAATTAAGGGTTGCTTTTAAACAATAAACTGTTATCGAAATAAATATTATAATCATAATTTTGTAATTATTCTAATTAGGGGTTGCTTTTAAAACTTTATTTTCACTATGACACATATTATTTATAATCTATCTAATAATTATTTTAATAGCTTTTTGAAATACAAATTTGTGCCAAAAAAGAAAGATTCTATGGATATAAAAAAGAAATACAGAAATAAAAAATTGATTAAAAAATAAAATTAATGGTTGTAAAATACTAGTCTTAAAATTAGTTGTAGACTTGGAAAGTATAAATAAGAAAAGAGCCATCCATACACTATTATAGTATTCAGTAATATATTTATAATTAGAATTAATTCACGCTGATTTCAAAAATCTAAATATATATTTATTCAATCAATTGATCATTCATTTACGAAGTGATTTAATTATTTTTAGTAAAATATCCCCTTTTTGTATTTGTTTTTTGATATTTTTAGGTTAAAAAGAGATAAGAATTACTCAAATAATCAAAATAGAAATAAATAATAACAACTATATCTGACCGTTAAATTTATGAAGGCTTCTTCTACCAATGAAAATGGTTCAATTGATATAGAAGGCATGTAAAAATAGATGTCTCAAATAAATTTAAAGTTAGCTTAATTTGAGGAGCAGTTAAGCATTCAGGGCAGTCATTAAAAGAAAATTATTCAACAGAATGATGAATATGTGTAGCAATATATGAAGACTCAAGAAACAATAGAAAAGCTGAAAAACATCTTCAGGAACGAATAAGGCGAAGAAATAACAATCAATTTGCAAACTTATTTATAGTAAAAGGTAGTGGAGTCGGTTGTAAACGAGCTTAAATTTAATCAAACGATATCCTAATTAGATAATAAATATAGAGAGTAATTTCATAAACTAAATGTGAGCACTGAATCTTTTAAAGAAAATCAAGAGAATTTAAATCACTCAATTAACGTAATAAAACTAGAAATAAAAAACAATGCAGATTTAACTCATTAAAATATGCTTTTTAAGGAATAAAGTAAATAAATTCATTTTATTAAATATTATAGTTAAAATCAACAGATCATCATCAAAGCAAAAGATTTTATTAATAATATTTTTTTCTATAAATGGTTCAAAAAAAGAGCCATTTACGAGAGAAAGAAGCTTCTAAATTTATTTTATTTTTAGAATCTTGCATAAAAATTAAAAAGAAAATGATTTTTTGATGGATCTTTTATTATTAGTTGAGTTGACTCATTTATTTTTATAAAAGTATATTTGATTTTATTTTTGATAAAATAGTGGATAGAATTAAGTAAAGCTAAGAAAAATCAGAGAAAATGATCCAAGATTCAATAGATAAATTTTGGAAATATGACTAAATTATTTAATAATTATAATCGTAAGTTCAGCAGAAGGTAGAGTAGAATCAGATTCAAGATATACAATAGCAACTTAATGAAAATTTTGTTGGCATTTAATAATATAAGAGCTAATTAGAAATGCTTTTAGGGAAAATAAATGCAAAAACAGACTCAACTTACTTTGAGGAGAAATTCAATTACATTGATAAAGTATTTAAAGATAGATTGAATCAATTTTTATTTTTACTGATTCATTGTTTATTAAAATCAAAGAGCTTTCTAAAAAATTTTGATTAAATTAATGATTTTTAAATTTAAAACTAATTAGGCTGTGCTGCAAACTTCCTAAAAATTTGAAGCACAAATAGAAAGAGATCTAAAGATTTATTTTTCTAAAAGTAATTTATTATATTAAATTAAAAGTATTTTTATTCATTAAAAAACAAAAAGTGTTATAAAATTACCTGATTAAAAATGATCTTGAGAATGGATTGAACATAGTTAGATAAGAGTATAGAAAAGATTAAGCAAATTAAGAATAAGAATTTCAAAATAAAATTAATGAAATTTATCATTAATTATCTGAGAACTAAAATAATGTGTTTAAAAATTCTACACAAGTAATTTTCATTTTACTAACACATATTTTATTAAATAAATTTGTTGGAATTTAAAGATAAAAAAATAAGAAAGTTATTTTAATTATTTATTTATTTCCTACAAATTTTAACTAGATTATTTTATAAATTTATTTCTATGTTTGCAAAAAAATTAAAAAAGTTCTAATATTAATAATATAGGTAGAGTTGATTAAATCTGAATAAATTTTACTGAATTAGGCAATTAAATAATCTACGAATGATTGTTTGCAAAAAATACAAATATTTGACTAAGTTATTTAGAAATAAGCAACAGTAAAAATATAATTTTAGTTTTATTTTTAAAAATCATTTTTAATAATTTATTAAAAAGGATCTACTTAAAAAATTGGATAACAAACCTTCGTTTGTAGAATTAAAATTAATAGAATCTCGTGCAGATTAGAAAATATCTGAGCAAAATTAAAAAATTTAGGAGAATAACTAAAAATTACTGCAATATCTTAAAGAAATTGAAGCTAAATCTCAATAAGAAGAAGAAGGAATATAGAAACTTCAAGTATTATTTGATAAATTTGCTATTAAAAATTATATTAAAATCATTCAAATAGATGTAATTATCAGAAGTTGTTACTTTAGATGCCCTTTAAGAAAAAATGAAGTTTATTGAATCTGTAAAGGATGATAATACTCGCATAAAATAAGAGATAGAATAATTTAAAAAAGGTATAAAAAATATTGAGGATAGACTACAGGTTAAGATATCTAAGTTCGAAATAGATTAACTTCGAAATGCCATAGAAAGTGAATACGTTAAAATTCCATCTTTTTAAAATAGCATTAATGACTGCAAATAACTTACTAAAGACACTTAATCGGCTATGGATAAATAACTAAAAGTAAAAAAATTAATATTTTACTATTTTAGTGAAAATTAACATTTTATAGAACAGAGACCAGCTAATAGATAAACTTAAAATTGAGCTGAATCAAATTATAGATAAATCTAAAGAGCTGCTCAAAGAATTTAAATAAGAGATCGATGAAAGTTAATCATAAATAAGAAGAGAACAAGATGTTTAAAAACACCACCTTGAAACTTGCAAAACTTTAGCACAAAAAGTAGACGAGTCACTCATTTACAAAGCTTCCAAAATGGATTTAAATGAATTCATAACTTTTTGCAAATTTACATATTTAGACAGAGTAAATAAAAGTTAATTTATTAAAATTGCATACATATATTAGCAAAAATAATAATATTCTCAAAATGAATATATTAATATACCGTCAATCCTCATTAATTATCACCCCAACAAACTCCTATAGATTAATATATGGTGATCGATCATTGAGAAGAAAATATGGTGAAAATTTATGTTTACTGGAGAGAATTTATGAGGATTTACGATATTAATTTTTTAATATTAGTTTAAAAATGATTACTTTCTTTTTAGATATTCAGTTAAAAATGACTAAAATATAAAAAAAATATAAAATTTAAATGATAAAAGGATTAATTATCTAAATTTGTTGCAGAAAGAGAAGAATTCGAACAAATGAGAGACATAGAAAAGCATTTAAATTAGTTTAAATAAGAATATCAAACATGGATTGACACTTTTAATAAAAAGATGTGCTTTTCATTTGATAAAATGATTTCTTCTCCCATACAATTCTAGTGGGTTGAAGAAATTAAGGATAAATTTTACGAAATTGATCATATAAAATAAGCTTTGTTACAAAAAGCAGAGCATTCAGATTTGATAAGACTTTTTGCTTAAAAAGCAAATAAAGTAAATTTAAATTTTTTTATTTTAAAATATTTACATTTTTAATTTTTAAATAAAGAACTTGGTTAACAGTTTAATGGTGTGTTGCTAAAATTTCAAAAAATAATTAATTTATGAAGTAGTCTCTATCTAATCATTCATAAAATGCATTTAGTCAAGATCAGACTTTATGCCAAGTCAATAACTAGCCATTCAAATGAATTTAAGGCAGTTAACTAAACTACTAAAATGGATCACCTTCTCTTCATTAGTAGGAGATTAAGAGAATATGTAAGATGCACAATTTAAATTAGAAATTTCTTAATTTGCACAGATGGAAAAGGTGTCAGATTCTATAACATAAAAATTTAAGTAACATAAATATTTTCAATATTTAATAAATTCTAAATATTATTTCTTTCTTTTTTGGATATTTTGGATAGATTATTCTAAAAAAAACTTGAAGACATGGGCGATGCCAAATTTATAACTTCAGAAAATAAAATATTAGATGAGTATTTATCTATGATCATGCAAGATCCTGCTCATGAAGAAATATATGGAAATAAATAGAAATCGGATATGGTAGATTTAATAGGAACAGGTGATAATGAAGTAACACCATAAAAGACTACTTAGAATCAAACTATCATAAAACCTTTTAAAATTAAAAAAAATTATAACTCAAACAATTATTTTATTAATACCGTCGATCATTTCTTTACTCAAGATAAAAATAGCAAGCAGGAAATTCAGTAACAAAACACCTAAAAAATTGGGTCATTTCATACTCCTAGCAATTCTTTGTAATAGCAATTTACTAGAGAGACATCAACTTTTTATGACCCACTGTCTCAGTTCTCTGGCAGTTAAAAAAATTCTCCTTTATTATAATTAGACTCATAGAATTAAATATTCTGCAATGACAGTTTGGAAAGTCTCAAACAGTCTTCTATTTAAATAAAATAAGAAAATAAAACAGTAACTGTGGGCGGAAGGACCTATGAAGTTAACGATATAGAAGGATTTAACAAACATCTAAACAACATGAGCAGCAATTCAAATAAAGCTTTCGATTAATTAATCAACTTATCTATTAATAATGGTGGTAGCAACACAAATAATACGCATTTAATGGCAGGTCTGAGTGCAAAAACAGATTCTACTAGATTTTAACAGTTTTATAAAAACTAAAAATTTAAAAATAAAATAATAATTTCTACTCAAAAGACAAATCACTCAGTTTCTTAAAGTCCTTCATCTGCGAATAGCAACTCTTCATTATCTAGAAAATCATTCTTAAGTCCTAATGTTATCAAAAAAGCTACAAAAACCCAAGATTAAGTTGAATAAACTTATTGAAGATGCAGCAAATAAAATATTTTAAATAAACTCAATAAATAAATAAATTAATAAAATTAAAAAAATTAAAAAATTTAATAAAACTATTTAATAAGCAATTTTATATGTATTATAATTGTTAAGCAAAATTTATATTTATATATCTTAAATAAATATTTTATTTAGTTTCTCTTATAAATAATAAGAGTTAACAAAACAATTAACTTTTCTCTCCTTACAATTTAATTAATCATAGAAATGTTATAATCAGAATAATAATCCAAAATTAGTAAATATTTCAGCAAAATGTTAATTTATTTCCTTCGTTTTTAGCTACATAAAATTTATCTATTAAAATTCTATGAATAATTTCTTGGTTTATATGTAAATTAAATTAATTTGATCTCTTTTTAGCATAATAATTAAGTTGCTTTTTGGATTAGTCTCATTTTATTCACATGATAGTAAAATCCAATTATGAGCAAAATAAGAATCTCAAAAAGAGTTTAGAATTTATAATATTTTCCCTAATTATTAAATTCATTTTTAATGAATCAGTTATCATTTATTCCTTATTTTATATTCTTTAAAATCTATTATTCGTAATGATTGATTTCACCTAGAGGTGATTTTTAGTGATAGAAATCTTTATATTTGGTATTTAAAGAATTCATTTTGCTTGGAATAAAAATCTTCTTTTGATAATTTTAAAGGAGTAAATAGGCCAATGAAATATTTTGAGTAGCTCTAAAGTGTTAAGATATTTAAAACTTCAAAAAACCAATTTTTAAGATTTTTTTATTTTAAGAGAATTGTGTATTGATTAATAAATTAACAATAATACTTTAAATTAATTTTTAAGTTTTATTAAATTGTTTATGTATATTAATCAGATTTTTTTAAAATTTAAAGAGCTTATCTTATGTTCAATTGATAAAAAGATAAAATATTTTCAGTTTGTTTTAGAAATAATTAATTAAAGTGTTATCATAAGATTTTAAAATATTTTATGAAAAATAAAATAAAAAAATATTTTAAGAAAATTAAAATGAAAAAACTAATGAAATTATTTTTATATTTTTATAAAGTAAGTTGAATAAAATAGTGTTATTTATATGCTATGCCAGCTACTAAAAGTAAGATAATTAAAATTTAGGAATTCGCAAATTAGTTTCAGGTAAGTAAATTCAATATTTTAAGACAAAAAATAAAATAAGAAGAAATCTTATGATCATCATATCTGGTATTGTTTGTTGCTTATCAGACCAGCCAGATAATTGATTAATTCATTTGCTTATTAATTGTTATTTTGAAAGGCATCAATCAAATAGAGATATTTTTGATTATATCAATAATAAAGGAGAGGTGATTAAATTTATTAGAAAAGTATCAAAAATTTTATTAGCTATCATAAAAATTCATTGATTTGTGAATAGAAATAGTAAAAGATATTAATCAATTATTAAAATATCTTAAAATCAAAGCAAATAAAAACTTGTTAGTTTGTTAAATAGATAGATAGATAGATTTATAAATTCTTAAATATTTCAAGCAAGCATAGAAAAATGGCTACTCAAAAATCAAACGCTAAGCAGCTAGAAGCTGAATAAGAAGCTTTAAAAGCTTATGAAGAAAAGATGACTCTTTTGAAAAATGCTGCTAATTAAGATGTAGTGCAAAAAATGAAAATAGTAATTGACAATCCTCCTGTTAAATCAAAAAATCAAGAAACATTAGAAAAGTATGTTGCTCTTTTCCACTCAGTCCTATCAGCAGCAAAGGATAGAGAAAGATCAATTGTAGATGCACTTAATGATCAAGAGGCAGTTAATCTTTATGACTATATAAACAAAGTATAATCAAAACTTTTTTCATACAAATACAAATTTATTTTATTTTTTGAATAGAGCTTTGAATTGATTTCCTCTGGAAAATGCAAAGAAGATAAATTTTTATCTTAAAAGTTATTTAAAATGCATGCATAACTAGTTGATAAATTTGGAAAATCTATTATCTTAAAAGCCATTTCGAGATAGCGCTCTTTAATTACTCCTATTGATAATTATCCTACCCATAAAGACCCTAATCTATTATGAACATACTTGCATAGTTTTCAATTAATTGTATGTCTGTTTGTAAATGAAAAGCTTAGTCAATTAACAAAATATTAATTAATATCTATTTTAACATTATATATATTTTATTTAGCTTTTCAATAATTTAGAATTTTAAAGCATATTATAATATCTAAAACAACACTAAACCTTATTATTTTTCTTGATAAAATATTAAAGATTTAGATTTAAGAAATGATATTTTATAAACAAAATCTATTTAGAATAATAATTTGTTCTATAAAAATCAATAATTTACTCAATTTTTGAATAAATTAAAATTGAAAAATTATTTTATTTTTTATTTAAAACTTCAAGATTAAATAAAAAATGACTATTTTGTTTTAAAATTTTTAATTTTGCTAAATAATTATAATTTATTTTCATAAGCAGAAAACGTATGTTTAGGGTAATAATCCTAATTGAAATGCTATAAAATAGTAGATTAAGTGTAAATAATGATTAATTTTAGCTTCTTTAAATAAAATTTTACTGGCTTTTTAATAACTCAGCTTTTCTATCAAATATTTTAATAAATTGTTTATATATATGTTTGGTATGCTATTTGCATAAATAATAATTATTTCAAAGACAAACTAAAGCAAAATGATTAAAGTAAGAAAGAGAAAATTTCTTTGTACTTTTGCTTATTTTAGTAAGCATTTTATAAGAATTTATTGTTAATTATTTCTAAATGAAGAAAATTATTTGCTAAATTAAGATTATGGCGATTTATTTATTTATTCATTCATTCATTCTTTTTTTTTTTTAGATTTTTTTTTAGCGATTTGTTCTTCAGGAGGGAAAAGATCTTCAGGTTTTTCTGAAATTATTCTTATAATTTCTTTTACTTTAGCATTTGATTTCTCTACAAAATTTATATTTTCATTAACAAGTTTTTACATAGATTTGTTTTCAAATAGTTTTTTTCTAAATTCATTTATGCTCAGCTATTTTAATGATAATAAATATAAAAATAAATAATATATATGCCTACTCTTAGATAGGTAATTAATTTAATTTACTTTATTTTTGTTGCCTTTTACTAGCTCTTTCATAAGGTTTTCTGAAAAAAATACTAAATTAGTAGTAAATTCTCTATCTGGCCAATCAGCACTCTAAACTAAAACTTCAAATAGTATATTTAATGGAGGTCTAGTAATCTATAATTAAAAAATAAGTTAAGTTTTCTCTTTTAGTAATTTAATAAATATTTATTTATTTACTGAATCAGTTTGAGATTCTTATTATTCATAATGCTAAAGTATTTAATTTCCTACATTCTCAACTGTACAGTCTTAAAGGGTCTGGTCTTCTAAGAAATTCAATAGATCTTCATACAAAAAGTTTACAAAAAGGCTTTAAATAAATGTCTGTCCGTTATATTGCATAGATAAAATGCTATCCTTTTCAACATAAAAAATTTTATTAAAAATACAACTCAATCATCCATTCATTTTTAATCATTATTTTATTAAACTTAATTAAAATATTTTAAGTTTGTTTTATTTATTTATTTGAGCTATTTTATAAATGATTGAATGAATTTTCTTTATTTTATTTATTTATTTTAAATTTAAACTTTCAATTTATTTAGAGAGTTATTTATAATTATTACATCATCTGAATGCCAATCACCCTTAATCATTTTTAAACTTTTAAGCACTACTAATTTTGGAAAATCTGAACAAAGAAGCCTTAAAAATTAGAGAAAATCGTAGCCTAATCTATCTTTAATAGAAACATATTTATTTATACTAATTGCTAACTTATGCATATTAAAATACCTTCAGTGAGGTTAAAAACTCTTCCTAAATTAACTAAGAAGCATATTTTATTCATTGGGATTGCTTAAATGTGAGAGTTAGATTTAAGCAGTACATGCTCTCCTTTGATGTATTAACTTGAGCTGTTGATTAAATGTAATGCTTGATATCTAAAAATCTTTCATATTTATTTTATTACAAATCTGCAATTAAATTGGTAGCTGTTATCCCCTATTTTCTTAGAAAGAGCTTTGTCATTTCTGTAAAATAATACTACACTTCTGTTACTTCTATAATAAATTGTTTCATAATTAATTGCTTTTTTAAATCTTAAAGTTAAGATAAACTATACTTAAATATTAAGGATTAGACATATTTATATATTGCTTTTGCTTGTTGCAGAAGAAAGTCACATCCTTGATTGAAAAAGATTATTTCTACATAACTATTTCTTTCTTTCTAATAAAAATTAATAATATTCGATATCTTAATTTTTGAATTACGCAATTTTTTAAATTATTTCAATATCTTAAACAAGCAAACAAATAATAAATAAATAAATAAATTAATTAATTAAAATGCATACTTATTTCATTCATTAAATAAATGGAATGAAAACATTATTTAGCTTTTAAATTCAATGAATTAAAAAATTATTCTAACATTTGATACTTTTATATTTCATCACAATAAATTTAATAGTTTTTATACATTTAATTTTCAAATATTTTTTTTAAATTAAAGAAAATTTTTTAAAAAGCTGTTTAAATTATTCATTTAGAGCTACTTATTCTTATATGTAATCGATTTACTTAATAACATGTAGATTAGATAAAAATTAAAACTTATTAATTTACTTAATTTTAAAATTATTCATTCATTTTGATTATAACTACTTTTCAATACAATCCTACTTAAACCGTTTTTATTGATTAGTTAAAATAAAAGAATTTAATTTTTGAGATTATTAGCGTTCATATGGAATATTTTTATCAGAATTAGTTTCAGCTTCTAAATAAAACAGATCTTTGTTTTGTTTAGCTGAAGTTTATTTATTTTTTTCAAAAGGCTCTATTGATTCTGTTTTGATCAAGGTACAAGATTTTTTCCTAAATGAATAAAAACATTCTTATGAATTTGTTTTTTCTAAAGATGTATCAGCATCCTACTGAATCAAATTTGGCTATTTTTCAAAAATATAGTTATCTCCAAGAGTATTTTTATATTTTTATTTAGGTTATTCTTTTTCTATCAAATTGTTCTTTATACTACTAGCATTACTAAGTTGAAAAACTGATTTTTATTTAACAAATTTATTACTAACAACTTTACTTTGAAATAAAGGTGATGTTGATGTTTCAATTTATTTGGTTAAATTATTATTTGAAAATTGATCACTATCTTATTTTTATATCAAATTTATTTGATAGCTAGAAATATTTTATGAATCTAAATAAAAACTTTCTTAGTTATTTTAATTTTTATTTAGTTGTTCGTAATCTTCTTTACAAGCAGTTATCTACCTTAACTATCTTCCATCAACTGTTTTAAGATCTTGAAAATTATAATCAATAGATTTAGTTGACTATTTTTCCTATTCGTTTGCCTTCATCTAATAATTTAAGTTGCTAAAGTAATTTTTGATTTCCTTTTCGTCTAAGAAATATGATAATATTGTAGGGTCTAACATTTTTAATAATTTTATATCAGTTTAAGTTCTTTTTTCGTGTTTCTTTAAATAATTAAACGCTTAGTAAGCATCAGCAACCTTTTCTATTTCAGTTCTCTCATCCATATAGAGCCTGTTAAACTTCTCAATTGAATTTAATTTATTATTCTCTGTGTTATCATATTCAATTTAACTTTAATTATCATATTTATTTCTTAAATTATCTTATTAGCTTATTAATTAGGTTTAAATAATTCGACTCTCTTTGATTGTGAGTTTTGGAAGAAAGTTGAATAGCTTAATTTACTCTTCAGAGAGTAAAAGCATTTTAAGTTTATCTATTTCTTATAGCTTACTTATAAGGTACATAATATCAAGATGTTTATTTAAAATTTACTTACTAAATTCAATTTATTTTTTCTTTCTAGAAACTCTTTTAGAACAAGGAAACAAATAAAATAGTAAGTAATCGCAAAAATAAAGTTGCATTACTCTAGTTGTTTTCTTTTATTAAAATTTTTATTTTAAATAATACAAATAAATCAAAAAAAGAAACTTTCTTAATGAAATTAATATGTAATATTTATTCAAAATAATAATTTTTTTTGAATTTAAGTATCATAATTAATTACTTTTTTAAAATTATTTGTTTAAGTTTTAAAAGAATAAAATGAAATGAAATTTATAATCTGAAGTAAAATATTACTCTCATAAGATTTAGAAAAAGCTTTTACTGATCCTTTTCATTATTATCATTTGGAGCGATTTAGTCTTAATGTTTAAATTTTTTGATAAAATTTGAAAAAATTTCGCTAATGTGTTTGCTTTTAATGGAAGAATTAAACTCTACATTTTCTTTTTAAGATTTGTTTAAATTATTTGTCTCAACTAAAGAGGTGATTAATGGTTAATTTTTAATGTTTAGTTAGGAATTATTTAATTAATTCCTCTACTAAGAAGAATCTTACTGCTCTTTACAATATTTTTTATCATTCTTTTGTTGTTTTTAGCATTATTTCGCCAATTTATTTTTTTCTTCTACTTCGTTTTCTATACTCTAAAAGGAGAAAATTTCATTAACCAAACCTTGAACTAAATCTAGCTCACTTATTTTCTTACAAACTAATGATGAAATTATAAAAAATAGATTCATAACTCCAGAAACTTAAGCTAGCACATCCTATATTTTGATATACTGTCTAAAGTATCTTGACTGCTTAGCCTTTTCAAATCGAATTACTAAATGTATAAATTAATTACTCTGTCCGAATGTGATCTATTCTGTTGAGTATGAAAATATAACGTCTCTTAAAACAGATTTGTTTTTAGTAAAAATACCCAAATCGCTCTCAATATAAACGTTTCTCCAATACATTGTGAGTTCTTTCACTAAAATGAATTTTAAACAGCAAAAATAAAGTAAATACATGTAAAAATATAACAGCAATAATCAGTTAATCAGATCTAACATATTTTATTGCTGTAAAAACTTATAATATATTATCTTCAATTTTATTAATTACTAATTTTATTTGAAGTTGGCCAAAATATATCTCTCGGAAAGGTAGTAAATGGCTGGTCAGTTATTTTGGGATTAATTAATTTGTCAGTATAGTATGCAGCAAAATAGCCATTCATTAGAAATTTATCTATTTCATCTTAGCTTTTGCAAATAACTACCCTTTGACCGTTTTTTATTAGATCTGCAGCTTCTTCCTCTGTTTTGTTTTAGCATTGATAAATGAAAAACTCTATTGATTAAAAAAAGTCAGCTTCAAAATCACCGCTAATGCTGGCCTAATTATCTGCTTAATTAAAGCAATACATTTAATCAATACCAGCTAATTGCTGAAAATAAGAATGACTATCTTTGACCTTTTTTAAAATTGTTAAAACCATTTAATTACTTAATTAAGTAAATACTATTTAAATCTATTGATTGAATTGCAATTTAATTTAATTTAGAAGTTTTCATTACTTAAAAGTTAGACAAATTACATGGATATGGTCCTAGGTCAGTGCTAGTCCAGATTTGATCATATTAATTAGTTGTTTAATTATACACTTTATTCATTTGATTTCTAATTGCACTAATCGAGTAAATAGATTCATCTATAAATTAATCAAAAGTATCTGGATTTTGCATACCGAAAGCCATATTAAAGACACTAGGAGTCATATTATATTATTCTGGTTATCTTATGCTTTCTTCAGAGAAATTTGTGATAGGATTTTGTTTATAAATTAACTCTGCGCCATAAGAGTAAGCAACAATCATTAGCAATATGCCATTTAAAATAGTCGTTAGTCCTCCGAAAAAAGTTGAATGCTTTTGTTTTTTCTAATAAAGAAGTTAGACATTATGCCCAAAGGCATCTATTTGTGTGATTGAATTTTTTATTTTAGCTTTTTTGCTCATTTTGAAAGTAGAAGTTTGTTTTGTTCTTTTGTTTTTCTTAATATTAAATGAATTAATGAATAATATTAAATATTAAATTAAAAAATCTCCAAAAGAGAAACATTAGCAGAACCAATCAATAGAAAACTTTATTTAATATGTTAGTTTCTACTTTGATTCATTAAAAACGATTAAAAATATTAGTGTGACTTAATTTTAATAACATTATAATTTTCTCTTGTTTGAGTTGATTGATAAAAAAAATAAAATATCTATCTTTTATTTTATAATTTAATTCTCATTTAAAAACAATTTATGGAAACTAGAATAAATTTAAAATAATAATTAAGATTATATTATTATAAATATAATTTAAAAATGAACTTTTATAGAGTTTATATATCTATAATATATAGATAAATGAGG